>NC_050443.1:6820544-7120544 GCF_903995425.1 Onychomys torridus
TGACATCCTAGTAAATTGCACCATTCAAGAAGAGCTGCTGGTCCATCCACCACTCTCACCTCCCACCAGAAATGAAAAGCAGATTTTGAGCCTGAATTTGTTGCTGTTTTAGAGGTGATTGTGGGAAACTGAACTAAAGGAGGTAGCATCTTTATTTTTGTATCAAAGATAAAGGTAATTTTGGAAATTATTAGGATTTTTACATAACTCTGAAATCTGTTGCTTTTGTAAACAAATTGTTTCATCTTAGGAATCCCCATCACCACCACCATGCACTGGTCAGTCAGTTGTGAGCACCTGATTAGACCCAAGCACAACCTCAGGATCTTTCCCAAGGGTGCTGCGAACAGTCTTCCCCTTCTCAACAGTGTTAAAGTTGAAAAGCCTCCATTTTGCTGAGGCAGCTTCACTTTAGAAATAGAACCTGGCCCATGCAGACAACAGGAGAGCATGGACTGGAGCAGGTGTTGACGAGGATCCCTGCTGTCTTTAAGCTTTCTCTACACAGTGCCTATAGTTTCCTGATGATTAACTTCATTTTATTAGAACACTGCACTTGAGTGAAACATGCAGGTGTCGGTGGAGGAGGCTGTTTTGCTGAGGTAATGGCCTCCCGCTGCTACCTAAATGCTGAAATGAGATTGAGGTGTTCAAGACCAGCTAGTGGGGTCACTGTGTAGTGACTTCATCATGTCTACCCCTGGTACACTGGGGACTTGCCCTTGTAGAGTGTTTGCACAGCAGACTGGCAGTTGCTCATCACTCCTTTCTCCCAAGTGCTTTAATGAAGAAAACTCCCTTGTGTTTCAATGAATCAGAAACTACTTTATCTAGATGTACTAACCTTTTCCCCCCTCCATTTCCTTTGGAAAAACTCATGAATGATAAAATCTACAACACCTTCTCAGTACTTCTTGCCAAATGCAAAGGACTGTCTTCCTGACTTACCCATCTCTCACCCCAGGAACTCACCTTGACAGGAGGCTCTAAGCACTCATCAGAGAGACCCTCCGCAAAACTCCCAGTGTTCCTGCTACTTGGTTCCCACTTCTCTTTCAAGGAAAGCTTGTCCTTATAGTTTCCAGTTTTGAGAAACAACTCCAAGAGCAGTTGAGAAATCATCTGCTCCTTGCTCTGCTTTTCTGGCTACAACCATGAGGGAAACATCTCCCAGGATCTTTGCAACCCTGCTTTGCACAATTATTTGGAGGGAAGTTGAGCTGTGTACCTGAGGAGTTAGAGCTTTCTTCTCCAGACTGGCTTGGAATGAACTCTGCATTGTCTAATTCAAGGTCATTTGCTGGTGGCTCTGGCTTAAAAGATTTTTTGAACACTGAAGCCATTCTGGTGAGGATCCTCAGAAAGAGACAACCATCACAGATCCATATCTGACTTGTGACTTAAGGATCTGTTTCAACAATTTGTGGATGTATAAAAGCTATGAATTAAAAAGAGAAGAGACACATGGTTAAAGTTAAAAAAAAAAAAACTAAAAATTAACCATTATAGTTGGTTTCATTGTTACCTGACAGATGTATAAATAACAGCAGCAAAAACAAGCAAGAAAACAAAACAGGAAATTAACCTCTCCAGATGGTTCAGTCACAGATGGAATCCTAACTCAGGCCCAGTTCTGTGTCTCACATGCAATGCTTGATGCTTCTCTGGAAAGAAATCACATCCTAAGCAAGCGTTGCAAGTCAGTGTAGTGAAAGGGGACAGTACCACACTGAGGGAGTATCAAGACTGGCATCCATCTCCCAGGAATTCTCATCCTGTCTTCTCATATAGTGTTCATTCCAAACTTGTTAGAAGTTCCTGATTTCCATAGTTTTGATCCCACACACTGCAGTGAAGAGGGGAAAACCTCTGGCAGTGGAATTAGACAGAGGGCAGTTCTCAGAAGGTGTTTGCAACATTACATAGAAAAGAGAGGCTGAATCAGGCTCAGCTGTGTAGGCAGAGAGAGGCACCTGTATTTCCTTACGGGAAAAGATGATGTTTGGTAGATATGATTTGAGGACTCTACTCTGGGGAGAAATTAAAATGGTGTGGCCACAAATGAGTGGTTTCATTTTCCTTCATCTTTTTCTTTCCTTTTCTATTTTTTTTTTTTTTGGTGTTTTTTTGTTTTTGCATAAGGGTGTCTTGAAGCCAGTCTGCTTACAACCTCACTAAGAAATTGACCATGACCTTGTCTCAATTCTATGACTTCTACCTCCCTAGTTCTGGAGTTCCAGAGCTATTCCACAACTTCAAACAACCTCTTTTGTACTAGTCTATATTGTTTTTATTTTGTCTTTTTGATGCAGTGTCTCTCTATAGCCTTGGCTGTCCTGGAACTTGCCTTGTAGACCAGTCTGGCTTCATACTTGAAGAGATTCACCTGCCTCTGTACCCCAAGTGCTGGAATTAAAATTCTGTGCCACTGTCCTAGTTAGACTTTTTATCACTATGAAGAGACACCATGACCTCAGCAACTCTTACAGAGAAAACATTTAATTGGGGTGGCTCACTTAACGTTTCAGAGGTTCAGGCCATTATCACCATGACATGGAGGCATGCAGGCAAATGTGGTTCTGGAGCTGAGAGTGCTACATCTTGCAAGCAAAGGAAGTTGACTGACACAATGGTGGTATCCTGAGCATAGGAAACCTCAGTGCTTTCCCCTAGTATGACACACTTCCTCCAACAAGGCCATACTTCACTCCAACCAAGCCACACTTCCTAATAGTTCCACTCCCTATGAGATTATGGGGACAATTATATTCAAACTACAACATTGGGAAGGACACGTCTTTAATAACAGGAAGTAATATGACAGGACACAGAAAGGCATATAAGGCATGAGGAAATAGGAATTTGCTTTCTTTTGGTGGAGGATTTTGTAGAGGTGAGAACTAGTGGCTTGCTCTCTGCCTCTCTGATCTTTCAGAATTTACCCCAATATCTGGCTCTGGGTTTTTTATTAATACAAGTTTTTCAGGTCCATGTTACAGAAAACCTCAAAGGCTGCCCAGCCCACAATGACACACTTCCTCCAACAAGGCCATATCCATCCACAAAAGCCACACCTCCTAATAGTGCCCCTCCTCATGAGGTTATGGGAGCCAATTACATTCAAACCACCATAGGCACCTGACTGGTTTCCTACATGTGCTCTCTTTGTTAGTTTGAACTATATACCTGGAAATTAATATCTTCAAGTTTGAACCACAAAGACTGTGGTTTGATTTCAAAAGACCCTTGATCTCAGCACAAAACACAGAACCCTAAATGCCATAATCCCAAAGAAGGCATGATGTTCAGTCATTAAAAATTCTGAAATCTAAAGTCCTCTAAAACCACAACACTGAAAATTTTGAGTGTTGAAATCTCTATGAGAATAGCAGAGTATCATTAGGAGTCATTTGTATTAATACCGTTTTTCCTAACCACTGGTGTTTGATTTTATCCTAGGTCTCTGGCCACTTATTCTCTGGTTCTTGCTTACTCAAATGGTATTGGGTATGGGCTTCTTCTCGAGGAGTGCTCTTTATGTCTAGTCGGGTTATTGGTTGGCTACTCCCACAAGTTTGTGTCACAATTGCCCTAGCGTATTTTGCAGGCAAGACAGATTATAGGTCAAAGGTTTTGTGGCTGGGTTGGTGTCCATATTGCTCTTTTTGTATCCTGCAGAGTACCTTCCTGTACCAAGAGTCTAGAATGTAGGGGTAAAGGCTCCATGTAGGCACCAGCTCACTTTTTCCATGTTCAGTGATTTGTATGGCTGTTGTCTTCATACCTCAGAGTTCAGTGTGCAGAGAGCAGCCCTTTGTCAGCAAGAGCCTGGGTTGTTTGGGGATTTCCATGGGACCCCCTTGGCCAACAACTCAATTAAATATAACCTAGTCCAACTTCTGGGAGCCTTGCATGGTGACAAGAGATGGCCAGTTGAGCCTCTAAATCCCCCATTAGTAGAAGTCCTCAAAGGATTGTCCATATAAATTCCAATGTGTTTCTACTGTACTAGTTTTCCATACCACCTCAAAATGCCCAGAATTCCAAGTCTCTCCCTGCACTCTCTCCAAGCACCCCATCTCCCTCTCCACCTCATTGGTTGACTCTTGTTTCTACCTACTCAGTCTGCATGTAAAACCCATTTTATTTCTCCCTCCCCTGGAGCTCCATGTGTCACTCTGAGACTACTCCTTTTTTCCTAGCTTGATTATTGTTTACTTGTTGGCTAATATCCACTTGTAGGGGAATCCATACCATATTTATCATTTTAGGCCTGGGTTACTTCACTCATATTTTTTTCTAGTTCCATCAATTTTATTTCAAATTTCTTGATGTCATTTTTTAACAGCAGTGTAATATACCATTGTGTAAATGTACCACATTTTCTGTACCCACTCTTCTGTTGAAGGAGAACTAGGTTGCTTCCAGTTTCTGGCTTTTAGGAATAAAGCCACAATTAATATGGTTGAGAAAGTATTCTTGTTGTTGGATGAGTAATCCTGTGTGTATATGACCAAGAGTAGCATACCTGGATCTTCAGGTAGATTGATTCCCAACTTTCAAGAGGGCTTCTCTTATAATCTTCCACATTCCTCAAATCTTTTCTAATCCTCTCCTACTCCCTAACCACTGTACTTTATTTTCTTTCTCCTTCTTAGAAACAACAAAAGCAAATGGGAAAAAAATTACTGAAATAATATAGTGTCTCATCTGTGTTGGCCAACTCTTCCTGATATGAAACTTGCCCTTGAGTGTGGTTAATATACACAGTATCACTCCATTGAAGAAAATTGATTTTTTTTTCTCCTAGCATGTTTCAATTGTAAATAGCTTCTTGGGTAGGGGTAGAATTTCACAAATTTTAATGAAGTATAGAATGAAACTGCAAGAGGAAAGGAAGCAATGAATGAATGAATAAAAGAAAGAATGATTAAATAAGGAAAAGAATTCCAACTTAATGAGGGATAATGTTTGTGATCTTGTACAAGTGATTAGATTTTTATAGGAAGGGGTGTACAACAGGCTCCTTTGTACCCAGCAGTAAACAATCTTCAATTCTTAATAAATAATTCTATTCACAGCAATATAATCAAGTCCCCTAGCCATGTAAGCCTCAAGTTTATGATTATCTATGTGGTGACATGAAAATAATCGTCATCTGCATGCTTTGTGATGACAGATTAGCAAGTGCTGGGGTGAAAGGCTGAGTCTGTCCTGTGTTGAGATGAGACTCTGGGTCCTGAGTTGCAGGTGTATTATTCCCAGGTCTCCTTTTCTACTACAGGAGTGATTTCCAGCTTAAATCTAGATCCATATCACCATCTACATAGGGGGTTGAGAACACTTTTAAATGGCTTTCCACCAATTACATGTCAGTGCAAAGATGCCCCCATCACCAGAGCAAATCTAACGAAGCAATTAGGAGTAATTAGGAAGAAAACATCACTGTGAGTCTCCAGTGTTACAAGGGATACAGAAGGCACAAAAGGACAATGCTAAGACTATGAAATTGGTTGCATGACCTTGATGAATATGGGACAGGCTGAGAGCTTTTCCCAATGCCCAGCCATCCCTGGAGATTTTTTAACTCTGAAGAAAAACTGAATTAATATGCATGAAAAAAGCAGATGCAGTAGATAATCTTTATTTCCTTTCTTTAAACAACATTTTCTAAAAGACAGATTAATTTTTACTGTACAGTTGTCATTCATTTTTTATGAATTATACTGCACTCCTTTCCATGTTTATAAAATAATTTAAATAATTAAATGTGTAGCTTCTCATTTAGAGTTTTTGCTCTGAAATTCCTTATAAGTGGAATGTAGTGCACACATGCATATGTTGGCTGATACAAACTTCAGAACAGATTATAGTTATTGGAGTAATTTTTATTAAGTCTTTGAGAATATCATACATATATATATATACATACATATACATATATATATATATATATATATATATATATATATATAATGCACTTTGATCATGTTCTTCCACCTTACCTTCATTCCTAAGTCCTCTAGATTTACGCCTACATTCCCGACCTCTCCTAATTTCATGTCCTCCATGTTATTACAACCCACCAAATCCAATTTTTGTTCTCCATATACTCATAGGTGTACAAGTCCATCCACTGGAGCTTGCTTGACATACTAGGGGTCACATCCTTAAGGAAACCTAACTCTCTCAACCAAGAAGCCATGAACTGTCCATAGCTCCTCAGTTAGAGCTTGGGCTCTCAGGAACCCCTTCCTATGCTAGAATGTTGAGTAACCTGATCATGTACAGATCTCATGCAGGCAACCAAGCTGTCATTTCATGAGTGCAGTGGTCCTGTCATAGACAACAGATCATATTTTTCTCTGATCCCTCCTGACATCTGGCGCTTACACTCTTTCCAACCCCTTTTCCATGATGTTACCTGAACTCTGCAGTGAGGAGGATGATACAGATATCCCATTTGTGACAGATCATTACAGAAACACTTATTTACTGCACTTTGGTCAGTGCGATAATCACCTTCACAGTACAAAGAAACCCCTGTGATGAGTTCTGAATGTAGAACTAATCTAGGAATATAGATGTATGGATTTAAAGGGCAGTTTGACACTATGTCCACTTAGAAAAATAATAGCAATAATTTCATCCATGGGGCCTGTGAGCTTTTGGCCAGATTTGCATTATCAGGCATGTATTTCTTCTTGAGAAGCAAGCCCTAAATCCAACCAGAAATTGGTATTTTACCCTTGTGTTACCATCGTACCTATGGGTATATCTCACTATGCCAATCAAGGATTAATTCTCTGTTGAATTTTTATGTCAACTGCTGTAAGATATGAATTTTTCTCTTAGTGGTTAAGCATGCATTTTAAAGTTGGGTAGCACTTTCTATTTCTATTTTGACCATTCAAAATATGGACTGTTATGAAATTATTGTCATAATTAAAGTCTTACTTTGGGGTTCGAGTTGACAATGTGGACTTGCGAGGTTACCATTGCCATCTCATCTCTTTTAATGTATGATGCAATTGTTTTCCGGGGACCATGAACAAACTGATCACAGTATTTGTAAAATGATCCTTTGACAAAAAATTACATATGCTAGAAGTGCAATTGTTTTTAGAACATGAACAAACTGATTACAGTATTTGTAAAATGATCCTTTGACAAAAAAAAAAAAAATACATATGCTGGAAGTGTTCCAAATCTAAGTTCTGAAGCAAATCAGGGATCTCCATTTATCAGAAACAAGACCACAATAGTTACTGAAACCACAATTGTGCAAAACTATCATCATGTCTGCTCGCAAGCACCTCCATAAGGAGGAGTTACAAGTAAAAACATGTCCAAGTTCAAGAGGTACACCACACACACCCAGTCCTGACAATTCCACAGATACGGCACCAAGCAATCTTGAACATCCCTTATTGCAGGCTCAGGAAGCATGTTTCTGGCTGTCCATAATTCCTGCAGGTCAAATACTAAGATCAAGGATCAAACCAAATCCCATACCTAGGTTGCAGGTCTATCTTCAAGCCAGTTCTGGCTCCATATCAGTCACCACAACAATCCAATGCTTCCATAAATCATCAGTGTAGATCCTGTGCACTGATGACGTGTCCTGGTTTCGAATCTGCAAGGAGCCAGTGTTCTTATATTTTGGGTTGTGAGCCTAGCCTTTAACAGCTTAGCCATCTCTCTAGCCCAAGGAGCCAGTGTTCTTATGTGATGTTTGCAAAAATAAATCTCAAGTTTAGGAAAAAGGAGCTATCATGTATCCAATAATATAGAGAGTTTAAAATAACACAAAAAATTGTTTATGATAACAGAGCTAGTCAGATAATTTGGCTGAAAGTTTCAATTGAGTAAATCACAGTTGGAATTAATAGAACATTAATAGAATTAATCTACCAACTGAGGATATGGCTCAGTTGGTAGAATGAGTACATAGCATATACAAGCACAGAGCTTGAACTGCAGTACCACATAAACTGATTAATGGAACATACCTGTAATCCCAGCCCTTGGGAGGTAGAGGCAGGAGCTTCAGATGTTCATGGTAATTCTCAACTACATAGTGAGCTCTAGGCCAGCCTTAACTATATAAGTCCCCATATCATTAACTTACCTTTTTAAAAACAAACTCCCTCCTCCTCTGCCAGAACATATTCCCTTCTCCTAGGCCACAGCCATTGTCTAGGTCCAACCAGGCAAGCACATCCTGTGCTCCAGCCCAGACTCCTGAGTCAGTCATCTTATTCCTAAGCATCCTGCATTCAGTCCAACACTCAGACAAGACTGAGTCCCACACCCAGTCCACTGGCCCGGGCTGGTGAGTCTCTTTCCAGCTTCCAGGCTTGGGACAAGAAGCACATGCTGTGTATAGCCCAGTTTCCTGTGTCCACATCAGACACACACCCAACAACAAAAAACTACACATACACAGGGCTCATTGCAAAAGTACAAACAATATGAAGATCAAAACAGCATGTGCCCTTCAGCATCCACCAGTTTTATAGAAACGTTCTTCAGTGAGAATCACCTAGTTGATCTGCAGGATACAGATCTTTAAAGGGACAGCCAGGAACTTTATTTTTAAAAAAACTCAAGGAGTTTAAAGAAGACATAAACCAACAGCTAAATGAACTTAAAGATAATAAACATGTAGAGTGATATCCAAAAAAACCCACAAATATTAGGCAAAATGAAATGATAAACACAATCCAGTATTTGAAAGTTGAATTCAATACAAGGATAAAAACACTGAAGAGAACTCAAAATGAAATGGAGATGGAATTGAAAAACTCCACATCAAAACTCAAGAGGAAAGCCTTAGAAGCAGAATGGACCAAGTCAAATATAGAAATATAGAATATGAAGTCTTTAAGACAAAGTAGGGGAATGAGACAACACAAGAAAAATAATATTAAATTTGAAAGAAAAAGAAAGGAGAGAGAGGGAGAGGGAGGGAGAGAGAGAGAGAGAGAGAGAGAGAGAGAGAGAGAGAGAGAGAAACTGTGGAACAAAATGAAAAGACCAACTATATAGATGAGGGAAGAGAAACTCCATAATATGTTAACATGATAAGTGGAATGGGACCTAGAGAATGTAAGTTAAGATCCCCAGCACCCACATAAAAGCTTGGCATTGTGGTACAAGTCTGTAACCCTAGTGTTAATGGAGGACAGAGATGGTGGACCCCTGACACTCCTTGGCCAGCAATCCTAGCAGAATGGGTGAGCTCCAAGTACAGTCAGATAGACTCTGTCTCAAAATACAAGGTAGAGAGAGATGGAGTATGACAGTCAGCATCAACCTTTGGCCTATACACAACACACAAACACACACACACACACACACACACACACGAAGGTGAAAGGCCAAATAAAAGAACAAATGTAATCAGCAACTGCATTGAAAGAAGAAGTCTAACAAGCATATCAAAGCTTGCCTAACTCTTTTCTTAAGAAGCCAAAAATGAAATGAGAGGAGAGTGAGGGAGAGATGGAAAGAGATGATGGGGTGAGGGTGAGAATGTAAATTTAAAGTTAGGGAATCTTCTTTTGGATTTAAATGAAGACTATTTCCTCATCTTGCCATGAACAACAACACATTAAGAAGATTAGAATACTACTCCTGGGTTTCCCCTCATGAAAGTTTATTATAGGTTCGCACTCAATTTATAAACCTTGTGTGTTATGACCATAGATTAGGGCAATAGAAAACACATAGTGTAAAGCAAGGTGACTAACACAGCATATCTCTATTAAATAAGAGGAGGAATATGAACCATGTGAGGCCTCAGATTTTTTTAAATGTGAGAAAGTGACAAAATTTCAGAAATCTGATTGCCAAGGTAATAGATGTTGGTTTTGAACAAAAAAAAAAAAAAAAAAAAAAAAAAAAGCAGGAATGGCTCATTTTATGATAAAATGATATTTAGTCTACACAGACGAGCAGCTGATTAAATATGGAATAAAACCTGTGAACAGAGATGCTGAAACCAAAACTTATGGAATTCTAAATGTCTTAGATTCACAGACAGCTGATATGTAATGAACAGCCCTTAGCAATGGGTCTGCAGCAATGGTTCAATGGTAAGAACACTGGCTGCTCTTCTAAATGACCTAGGTTTGATTCCCAGCACCACATAGTGGCTAACAACCATCTACAGCTCCACTTCCAGGGGATCTGTAGACGAATTGCTAAACAGTTTTATTAATAACAAATTAAAAAAAAACCCACAGCCAGATATCAGGGTTCAAACCTGAGAGATCAGAGGAATAGGAAAAGCCACAGCTAACCTCACCTCACCAACTCCACAGCTTCCAAAGAGACCTGCTTCCTGTATATCCATGCCTATATGCCTTTCTGTTCTGCCATCTCATTTCCTCTCTGCCCAGCTACATAACTTCCTCTTCCTGCCTAGCTCTGTCACTTCCTCTCTGTCTGTACAGACCTCCAGACTTTTATGGTTAAATAGTGTTGAAATTTAAGGTGTGTGTAGTTAGAGTTTTCCTGCCTGGCCCACAGTCAGGACAAATCTCTCTCACCCGCCAGTCCCACAGTCTCTCAGACCCAACCAAGTAAGCACACAGAGACTTACATTACTTATAAACTGTATGGCCGTGGCAGGCTTCTTGTTATCTACTTCTTCTATCTTAAATTAACCCATTTCTGTTAGTCTATACTTTGCCACATGGCTTGAGGCCTACCAGTGTCTTTACATGTTGCTTCTCATGGCAGCAGCTGGCAGTGTCTCTCCCGCAGCCTTACACTTCCCAGAATTCTCTTCTCTCTTGTCCCGCCTATACTTCCTGCCTGGCCACTGGCCAAACAGCTTTTTATTTATACAGAGCGATATCCACAGCAGGTGTGTGCCACCATGCCTGGCTCTGTTCCCAGTGTGGCCTTGAACTCACAGAGATCCAGACAGATCCCTGCCTCCTGAGTTATAGGATTAAAGGTATGTACTACCACTGCCTGACTTCTATGTTTAATATACTGGCTGTCTTTTACCTCTGATCCTAAACTTCATTGGGAGACACAAATAAAATATCAATCACCACAGGGATCCAATGCCCACTCCAGCCTAAGGGGGCACTGACCAAGCATGGTGCATAGACGGACATGCAGGCAAAACATTCATACACAAAAAGCTAAAAATATTTTTTCTTGTTAGGAAAAGAATCCTTGTTAATATGGGGGGAAAATAACCTGATACATCTATATCCCCCAAATTGAATACTGGCAACTGACAATGTAAGTGAAATGAGATGGACTCCATGGAGAATTATTACAACATGGTACTAACAATGGTTTGTTTTGCTAAGTCAAAAGTGCCCTGAGGCCTGATGCCAAAAGAGCTAAAAGGGGACAGTGTTAAGGAGCGGAAGAGGGCTGGTAGTGGCACATACTTTTAATCCCAGCACTCAGGAGGCAGAAACAGGCAAATCTCTGTGAGTTCAAGGCCATCTGGTTTATAAAGTGAGTTCCAGGACAGCCAGGGCTACACAGAGAAACGATGTCTCAAAAAAACAAAACAAACAAAAAAAGAGCACAATGGATTTATGGACCAAGAGCCACCTAGCTAAAGTGCACACCCAGGAACACCTTACTGTGTGCCCACAGTACTCAATCAGTCCCATGCCTCCAGCTCTGAGCCTGGCCCTTCCCCTTCTCTGCCACCTGCCTTTGGGGGCAACTCAGGAATTTATATTTCTGGAACAACTGGGGATAGGTAGGGGTACACCTTTGGTGGTCTTGACATATGACTAAGACTCTATTGCTTTACTTTGTGAATCCTGGGCCGTGCTTCCTAAAATTCCCCCTCAGAATGGGAGCACAGCAGGAATGATGACTAGTGGTAACTTTCCGCATTTGGATTTCAACTGACTCTTTTCAGGGTTCTAATTTTGAGGCTCTAATAATAGTCACCACCCCTTCCATTGGTCTCTTTACACCTAAAGGAAGAGTATGTGTACCTGTGGGGGAAAAACAGCAACAACCAAAAAAACCAAACAAACAAACAAACAAAAACAAAACCTTTCAGTAAAATCTAACTGAAGGAACTCTTCATTATAAACCAATTTTTTAATTATGCATTTGTTTCCTGGGGACTGCATGTGCCACAGCATGCTGCTGGGGCTCAACTTACAGGAAACGCATCTCATCTTCAACCACAAGGGCCCTGAGATCGAAATCAGGTCTTCTGGTTTCATGGGAAGCATTTTACCTGCTGAGCTAGCTCTCAGCCTCAACTAACTTGCTTTGCAAGGGTCTTGCTGTGTAGCCAAGTCTGTCTTCATTTGGGTTTTTATTGCTGTGAAGAGACATCATGGCTCTTATAAATACATTTAATTGAGGGGGCTCACTTACAATTTCAGAGTTTCAGTCCATTATCATTATCATGGCGGGGAGCATGGTGGCATGCAGGCAGACGTGGTGCTAGAGCTGAGAGTCCTACATCTTGACTCAGAGGCAACAGGAAGTCAACTGACTGAATTTCACAGATTGAAGACTGAGAAAAGAGACCTCAAAGCCTACCCCCACAGTGACACATTTCCTCCAACAAGGCCATGCCTCCTAATAGTGCCACTCCCTTTGGGAGCCATTTTCTTTCAAACCACCACAAACTCTTCCCTCATGCTCCCTAGTGCTGGGGTTTAAAGGTATGGGCCACTACACCAGGCACAACCCTATCTTTCACCCTTCCCACAGGAAAAAAAAAAACAAAAACAAAAACAAAAAAACACACACACACATGTAACATGAATCTTAAATGGTCTTATTAATAAAAACAAACCCAGAGGTAGATATTGGGGTGAATTCTCAAAGATCAGAGAAGCAGAACAAGCCACAGCTAATCTCACCTCGCCAACTTCTCAGCCGATCCTGTTTCCTCAAACTGGAAGCCTCTGAGTCTTCAACCAAATTGAAGCTGAACTGCTGCTAAAATCCTAAAAGCTTAAAAAGCCTATATTTCCTATTCCTCACGCCTTATATACCTTTCTGCTTCCTGCCATCACTTTCTGGGGTTAAAGTTGTGTGTCCTTCCCAAGCAAGACAGGCGATTTCAAGTGCTAGGATTAAAGGTGTGTCACCATCACTGGCTCTTTCCAGTGTGGCCTTGAACTCAGAAATCCAGATGGATCTTTGCCTCTGGAATGCTAGGATTAAAGGCATGTGCTACCACTGCCTATCCTCTATGTTTAATATAATGGCTGTTGTGTCCTACAACCCAAAGATAAGTTTATTGGGGTGTCACACTCTGTCACATCTGTTAAAACAAATTTGGGCATGGCATAGTGGCACAAACCTTTAATCCCAGCAGTAAGGAAATAGGGTGGCAGAGGCAGAGGATCTCTGAGTTCTAGGCCAGCCAGTCTACATAGCAAGCTCAGAATAGCCAGGACTACATACAGAGACCCTGTCTCAAAATAATAACAACAACAAACTCACTGAAGGAAATTAAGAAAAATATGTGAAGTCATTTTATTAGAGATGTACAAGCGGCAATTAAACATCTGAAACTGGTGTTGTATTTCAGAATACTTAAGGAAATGCAATGAAATACACAGTGCAATGTCACAATGCCCTCAGTAGAGTAAAATCTTCAAGGATTAGCCACATGGTGTACACGCCGGGATGGAAAGGAACAGCCACTTTCACACACTGCTGGTAAGAATGCAGTAGGGAGCAAACACATCAGAGTTGGCATTTCCTGAACTCTTCTTAAAATATCCATCCATAACTCTGGTCTTACATTCAAGTCACTAACACAAAGTGATTAAAATGCACAGCCATATAAAAACTGAAATATTCACAGCAGCTTTATTTATAATATGTAAAATCTGTAAAGAAATTTTCTAAATAAATTAATGGATTAAACAAACAGTTGATCCACACAAAATGTTACTCAGCAACAATAACAACGTTTCATACAGGAATCATTGTTGAATCTTGAAGTAATTACACAATGTATCTACACATACACGAGCATACGTGTTATGATGACAATAATTTAAAATTCCAAACAAGGTAAACTAATCTGTTGTTTACAAAAAATCAGGGCCTGAAGAGATGCCTTAGCAGTTAAGAGCATTAGATGATCTTCCAGAAGAGCTGGGTTCAGTTCCCAGCACCTACATGGTAGCCCACACCCATCTGCAATGCCAGCTGCCAGAGGGCCTACTCCCTCTGCTGGCCTCCACAGGCACTGCATGCATGTGGTGCACAGACAGACATGCAGGAAGAACACACAAATAAAATAGTTTAATTTCAAAACAAAAGCATCGTTTGCCAGGCGAGGTAGGAAATCTCAAGACAATAAATGTGCATGCTGTAAATATACTGACGACAAATACATGTTTTCATAACTGAAATGACTTCAAGACTTCACCAACTGGCGTTTTGTTTTTTGAGCCATAGTCGTGCTGTGTTGGCGTCACTGAGCCACAACTCCTGGGCCCACAGACTCCTCATTCCTCAACCTTCCTAGAAACTGGAACACAGTACATGCCACAGTGCCATGCCATGTACTCTGTTTAGTACCACTTACATTAAATGATACATAAAAGAAGCTATAAAAAGTAGCCTGAAACAATATACCTAGATGCCCTACTGTTCTCGAAATTTTTTCACAAACTAATCTGAATTCCACCTTCTTTCTTCTCAGAATCTCAGAAGTGCAGCCTTGCTCCACTGGCAGCCAATCTTGGTAGGAAAGTTACTGCCCCTTGAATCACAAATTGGTAAGAATTATACCCCACCCCACAAAACCATCTTTCCCCTCTTGTTTTCTGGCCTGTACAGCTTTAGCCCTAGGTAGAGAAGAATACAGGAATCCACAAAAAACGTCTCACTATTTTCCCTGACAATAACCACAGCCACACAGATCTTGAGACTTTTACTCACACAGAGTCATTGAAACATTGATGGGAGAATTTTTAGTAAAGGCTTGTTCCATGGCCAGAGAGATGGCTCAGCAGGGAAAAGCACTTACCAAAAGCCTAATGACCTGAATCCAATCTCTGGAACCCACATGGTACAACAGAATCATCTCGAAAAGCTGCCTTCTGATGTCCACACTGCCATGGCACATGCACACCAACACACATACACTCACAATAAAGAAAATGTGAGATTATTTCCATATCTATGAACTCAGTTCCTGTCCCAGTCACAAACTGCTGCCCTGCAAAACATTACAGCAAATGGCTCCAATGTAAGGCCTACAGAAGAGATTATCCTCAATAATACTAAGAATTATATGACATCCCAGTGGAAAGGTGAATATAATTGTTCACGTGGTTTACAGAAGCACCTGGGATTGTCATAATTCTCCTCTTCATCAGGACTTTTTAACCTCACAAATCATAGCACCTTCAGTAAGTCAGGAACAGAAAACCCAACAGTCTTACCTCTGAGGGCAGGGGCAGCCATGAAAATCAGACCAATACTCCATACAGCTGCTTCTTGCAGCTGTCCCATACCTTCTAAAACATAGAAAGTAAGGATATCTATGAAATTGGTCCACCCCTTAATGCTGACATCATAGGTCAGTTGATAAGTCACACCACAAAATGAACAGAACCTTCAAGATTAAAGGAGCATAAATAAACTATCTTTTCTAAAAGATAAGTCAGAGGTTATATGCAGCAAGCATTTTCCAAGTTGGCGAATTAGAACCTGGAAATATTCATCACTAGCACAGTATGAAAACGAAACTTCCCTGGAACAAGGTAATCTTTCTTAGCAAAGCTGAAAGCACAACTCAGACCACACCTTCCAAACAAGATTCCTGACTTAAAGGGAATGGGGGTCTCCAAGTGAAGGCCACAGCAGAGTACAGAAGTTTGCATCTCTGAGCACTCGGGAGAGGTACTTATCCTCATAATATCAAACTTTCAGGTGGCAAAGGTGATAGGGTTTCTACCACAGACACTGTCAATGGCATAAATCAGGATATGGCCCTGGGCATACTAGAAACTGAATGAATCTCCTCAAAATTTCCCACATCTCTGAAATCACCCACACTTTTGAAGCCCATATGAATTCTCTTTTAACTCAGAGAGGGCTGCTAGTCTCCTCTAGTGTTACTACACTAACTCACTAAACAGCACATTTCTTACATGATAAAGAAGTTTCTTAGGTGTGAACTCTCTGGTGTCGAACGAGATTAGACCTACGGCTAAATGATTTCTCACAGTCATTGCACTCGTAAGGGCGTTCTCCAGTGTGAACTCTTTGATGCTGAATTAGGTCAGACTTGTGGGTGAAAAGTTTGCCACATTCGCCACATTCATAAGGCTTTTGTCCACTGTGGCTTCTCTGGTGTTGAATCAGGCTAGCACTTTGGCTAAAAGACTTCCCACATTCGCTACATTCATAAGGCCTTTCTCCAGTGTGCAGTCGCTGGTGTTGAATCAGGCTAGCACTCTGACTAAAGGCTTTCCCACACTCAACACATTCATAAGGCTTCTCTCCAGTATGAACTCTCCGGTGTTGAATGAGGCTAGAGCATTGTCTAAACGACTTCCCACATTCTTCACACTCATAAGGTCTTGTGCCAGTGTGAATTCTCTGGTGCTGGATGAGGTCAGATTTCCGGGTGAAGGATGCGCCACATTCCCCACACTTGTAAGGCCTTTCTCCAGTGTGAACTCTTTGGTGTTGGATGAGGATGAATTTGCGACTAAAGGATTTTTCACATTCACTGCATTTGTAAGGCCTGTCACCAGTATGAACTCTCCGGTGTCGGATGAGGTTAGAGAACTGCCTGAAGAATTTGCCACACTCACTACACTCATAAGGCCTTTCCCCACTGTGAATTCGCTCATGTTGAGTGAGTTCAGCTTTGCAGCTAAAGGACTTCCCACAGTCACTGCACTGATGAGGCATTTCTCCAGTGTGGACTCTTCTATGTCTAATGAGATTGAAGATTTGTCTAAAAGATTTGCCACATTCACAGCACTCATAAGGCCTCTCTCCAGTGTGAATTCTGTGGTGTCTAAAGAGGCTAGAGTTTTGTCTAAAGGATTTCCCACATTGCTCACACTGGTAAGGCCTCTCCCCAGTGTGGATTCTCTGGTGTTCAGTGAGGTTGGATTTGTAGGCAAAGGATTTTCTACATTCCACACACTCATAATGTACTCTACCACTGTGGTGTCTCTGGTGGTAAATGAGTTCAGATTTATAGATAAAGGCCTTTCCACATTCAGTACATTTATAGGGCCTTTCTTGAGTTCTACTGTGTGCAATGAGCTGACACTTCTTGCTAAAGGATTTTTCATGCTGACTACACTCGTACGTCCTTTGTCTGGTGCGACTCTCCTGGTGCTGAGCAAGTTTATAATTGCAGGAGAAGGCTTTCTCATACTTGCTACACTCATGGGGCCTTTTTTCAGGGGAGGCACTCTGACACTGAACAAGCATATGTTTGTCGCTTGAACCTTTTTGGCATTCGCTGTACTTAAGTGTTTCTCCACTCAAAAGTGCTTCCCCACACTTGCCACTACTGTTAGGCTGTTCACTATTACAAGTGGCCTGCTGCTGAAGACAACCTATGGAGGCAAGGGCCTTCTCCCCATCCTTCTCAACGATGAATGGCTTTGTCAACCCATGGGGTCTGCAGCTTGGCGTAAGTGAAGCCATGTCAGCCTTCCCTTCACGGGGCTTTTCGCCACTGTAACTCTTCTGGTGCTGGTTAATGTCTTCATTCAAACCGGAGCTTTTCATACCCGTTCTGTCCAAGTACAATGTCTGCACAGGGTGTGTGCTAAGGAATTCAGCCTGGTGCAAAACATCTTCCAAAGCTGGGACAGGTGCCTCACAGAGATGAGTCTCCTGGGTAGATGGACTTGTCTTAGACATCACTCCATCTATAGGTACATCATGCTCAGAAGTTACCTCTTCACCCCCTATTCCAGGCCTGGAACCTGAAATCAGAGAAATACAAGTTGAAATGCTCATGAAATGATGCTGACATGAGCGGAGAGAGAAAAGCCCATCACAAAGGGAAGTTAGACACAGCAAACGATGACACAGCTGGACTTCAATTACACCTGTTCTCTACACACTTGGGAATGTAAGGCAAGATGTTGATGGCTTGTAAGTTTGAGCTAGTTCATGCTACACAGCTAAGAGCTTATCACCAAAAATTTTTTTAAAAACTATTTTAAAAAAGGAGAAGAAACCACTGGACTATTCTAAGAGCAAAAGAGCTGCAGACGGGCTTAGGGAACTGTTTCAAATATAGACAGGGTACATCACACTAGACAGAGGACACAGGATAGGACACAGGAAGGATAAGGAGGGTCTCCAAACAATTCCTCAGCCAGCAGCCAGCAGCCAGCAGCCAGCAGCCAGCAGCCAGCAGCCAGCAGCCAGCAGCCAGCAGCCAGCAGCCAGCAGCCAGCAGCGGGTCCTTTCCTATTGGAAATGAGGCTACCCTGGGCAAAAGTCCTCAAATGAAGCTAAGTAGCTAGTGATCAAGGGCTAATTAAAGCTATGTAAGTGCCTCATGGCCCCATTTGTCAAAACTAAGAATGCAAGGACATCAAGGTAGCCAAGAGCCAGAAGTCACTGGTGAATCACAAGTTGGCAAAGTAGTAAACACAGAGAAGTAAAGGCAGAAATGAGACGTGATGGGTGACCCCTTCACGCAAACACTGTGGGGCACTCTACTGGTTCCTGGTATGATGGGATCAGGCCTTCCCCTGGGTGCCTATTACCAGGTCCAGGTCTCCTCTAAGACAATCTTGTAATGTCAACTCTATGAGGCAACCAAGACCCTCCCTGCAGCCCTAACCACAAGGGACATAAAAATTACAAATTTAAAAAAAAAAAAAAGGAGAAGAGGAGGAAGAAAAGAAAAAGCAAGTGATTACCAGTACTAACTCATAGCAACTTAACATAAAATCATATATGGGAAGAAAACAGAACTAAACACTGAAGGGTCCTTTAAGAATAGCCCATGGTTCATTTAAAAATAAACATTACAATGCTGCCAATTCCTCACAAAGGCAGCCATAAAGAAATAACAACTAAGCCTGGGGCATACCTTTAATTCCAGTACTTAGGCGCCAGAGGCAGGCAGATCTCTGAGTTCAAGGCCAGCCTGGTCTACATAGTGAGTTCTAGTATATCCAGGATTATAGAGAAAGACTCTATCTCAAAGGGGAAAAAAGAGAGAAAGGAAGAAAAGGAAAAGAAAAAAGAAAAGAAAGAAATGACAGCTATTGTAATTAGGCAGGAACCAAGGCGTAGAATGCTTTCGATGTGGACAGTCACCCTAACAGAGAGAACGTTTGAGTTGTTATAACTCCAGAGAGAGTAGTCACTCTCAGGTAGAAAGTCAAGTTAGAAACCACTTAGGACACTGGGAGGGATGCAAGGACCTTACCCAGAGAAGCCACAAGTGCAAGGTTCTCCACCATCACACTGCAGTAGAGGAACCTCTGGGCCTTATCAAGGAGCACCCACTCTTCCTGGGAGAAGTGAATGGCCACATCCTCAAAGGTCACACCCTATCACAATGAAAACAATTTATCATATGATCAGTGTCTCTTTCAGAAATCCAAGTACATCCTGTTGCCCCAATATACATCACTTGCTTACTATCCTTTCCATCTCATATCAGAGGAGACACTCTACCCAATGCCACTGATGCCCACTCCGCTCACTGATATCGTGCCCTTACACAGAAATGTGGGGAGATAAACATAGAGCTAAAATCTAACCTCTAGGCCTAAGATGAAGGCCACTACCCACTCCTGCCAATGCTGTGGCTGTCACAGATACTGGTCAGAGAGAAAAGTGGGCACAGAAAGAATAGGCTAACTTGAATTTTGACTTGTCAGAAAATATCCCTGAGGACCCTAGAAATCCTCAGACCCAAGGAACATGGGTTCCCTCTTTATCCTATGACTTCTTACTGCTCCTGGGCAATCAGTTCACACTACCTCTTCACATAGCACTCTGTACACAAGTATACATTCATTCGTGGAGGCAAGAGGTCAATGTTGGGTGTCACATTCAACTACCTTATTTTTTGAGACAAGTCTTCTCACTGAACCTGGAACCCACCACTTCAACCAGACTGGCTAGTCAGTGAACTCCAGAGATCTCCCTGTTTCTGTTCCCCACCCTCAGTCCCTATGCCTCCCCCCCCCCACCCTGTATGTACAATTTATATGGGTGCTAGAAATCTGGACTCAGGTCGCCCTACATTAAAAGCAAGTACTCTACCCACTGAGCCACTTCCCCAGACCCATACCTAGCACTTTGAATCATATTTTCCTTGTATGACTATATTCCTACCATGACAACCTTAAAGATCACACAGCCCTGCATGATAGGAAAAAAAAAAATATATGATCCATTTCCTTCTGAAGCATCCAAGGTAATGTATATCTCCCATCCAATCCTATCCTGCCATGAGCAAATATGAGGCCTGAGTACCACTTACTCCCAGTCTCCCTCAGTCTCAATGATCACTGACTACCCATGCACAGCACCAACATGTAGAAGGACAATAAGCATCGCCTAACTCTAGCCCTGACATAGAGCTGCATGCTTTACTTCCATAGAATTGGCCTGAAGTCCTCCACATCCTTCATCCTACATACAAGTAAACAAGGATTTGCAACCTTTATTCCTATGTCCTCAATGCGAGGGCTTTGAGGTCATCAGTTTACATTTCCAACCCACGTGCACAGGACTCTGTTCCACATATCTCTCTATCCTTGCTCACATACAACCACAGCTACACACTGAGTGCAGCTCCTTGGCCGACCCACTGGGTACTCAGCACACAAGATCCAAAGAGTCCATAGGAAATTCACACAGGATCCAACATACCCCCTCAAACCTCTCACAGACCCCACTACAAAACAGCCCCAACCCAGTAATGACGGTACCCTACCGTATGCTATTCCTTGGTTCAACCTCACCAACCAAATCACTAGTAGAAGCCAGGAGTCAAGTATATTGACTAATGCCTATAATTCCAGCACTTGAGAGGCTGGGGTAGGAGGACTGCCACAGGTTCAAAGCCAGCTTGTGCTATGTAGTAACATACTTGCCCCTTTCAGCCCAAGTTTATACAAACAGTAAAAATAGCTGAAGAAACCAAGTTAGCTGTGAAGCCTGGAATAGACACTACAACCTGTCATGCCACCAGCAAGCTGTACATTGTGCTCCAGGGTTCCAGCTTTCATGAGTCATCAACCCATGCTGGGTGGGCTTTTGTTAACACAGCTATCTCTGAGTCATTTCTACACCTGGAAGTAACCCCTGACCCACATTCCCATAAGTAACCCAAAAAAATCTTTCACCAAGTTTGACTTTGGTGGTATCCTTCCTTGGGTTCCCTATCTGAGATGTATAGACATTTGCTCAGGTCTCCACAGGATGAGTGTCATCAACACAGTAATATCTCCCTTATTCCACGGTTAGTTTCCTGGACATGGCAAACCAAAATCTGTATAGGTAGGATGGGGGTTATGGCAGGTTCCACTTACCAGGCCTGGCCCCATAACTGGTTCTGAAGTCAAGGGAACCTTAAAATAAAAAATAAATAGATAGATAGATAAAAGGCGACCACATGAAGGTTTCATCTCACAGGCTCCAGTCACTGTGTGGCCCTGCCCACCCTGGGGCTAGATGGGCTGGGATGACTGAAGATTGTCTATGCTGGCTGGGGTCCACAGTGCTGAATCTTAGCTGTGACAAGCACTCGACTCTCTATCACGTCTCTTCCTGTTTGTTCTTCCTCTGAGTAACTTTTGGAAAATTTACAACTCTATTTCCGGACATGGTCACTGTTCACAATTCTCACTGGTTCCAGGGTCCTAAGAATTAAAATCAAATTCCTCAGGTGCCACTCGGCCTCACAACTGTTTCTGGAGGCACTTGGACACCAGGACTCCGTATCTTCTCTGCCCAGCAGCCCCTTCCAGGCCTTTGCACATTGCAACAGTCACAAACCCAGCACACAGATGTTATGAATGGGGGCTACCCGCCTCCACCCACAGCATCTTCTGCCCGGGACACCAGCTATGAACTGCAGGGTCATGTTGAGGCCTCTCTCCGGGATCTAGCACTCAGGTGAGACAGGCAGGATGCAGCACTTACCTGCGCCGGGTCCGGGAATGCGGCCACAGCCATTGGACTCCGCAGCGGGAGCAAGGACCGGGTGGCCGAGGTCTGTTCCTCCCGGCCGGCGCGGGTCACGTAGGCAGAGTCGCTGGGCCTCAGCTGGGCCTCTGTCCGCAGCGTTGCTCCCTGCGCTCCTCCAGGCCAGACCGCTCACCTCGCCCCAGCTTCCAGCTAGGTAAACAAACCCCAGAAATGCCAAAACGACCGCCAAGAGGAGGAACACGCCGGAAGTCCAGCTCCAGGCACAAACTACACGTGCGCGCACGCACGCGCACGCGCGCGCGCGCACGCACACACACCACACTCTCACACACACACACACACACACACACATATACACACACACTCACACACACACACACACACAAAAAAAAAAATAAAAATAATAATAAAAATAAATGCCAAATTTTCATTGGTTCAACCCAGCCCCCAACATCTCGCGTGCGTATTGCATCCCGGGAAATGTAGTTTCCACAGCTTCCCAGGAAGGTATCCCACCCCCCACCTTGACTCCTGTGGACTTAGTTTTAAAGAAAACAGGCATGCTGGGGGGAGTTGGTGACTACAGCTTCCAGAAGAGGGGAAGATACATAAATAAATCTGTCCCCGGAATTCTGGGATCTGTTGTATGGCTGATCATCTCTATGACTGGTAACTTATTTCAGAAACCATGAAACCCATTGGGCATCAAGAGGCTACAAAGGAAACAGATTCAAACGGATATATTCCATAAAGTAATTTAGACGCAGTATACACTTTGTTATACATACCCATAATGAGGTAGGACTTTATGGTGATTCAGATACTTATGGTGCACCCATGCACCTGTAAGTACCCTTCATAAGTTCTCTCGAAGGAAATCCATTAAGTGTGTGTGTGTGTGTGTGTGTGTGTGTGTGTGTGTGTGTGTGTGTGTGCACAAGCTCTTGACTAGGCTATAATGAACATTTTCTTATTGCTGTTTAAATGCTTTCAATTGAAAGCATTAGTGACAAAATTTGTAACTCTCTGTATGTTTAGTAATGACAAGGCAAAGAAAAATGTCAATTGGGTACATGACATGGAAGATAAAGAGGGGTGTTTATATTACCCTAGAGCAGAAGCTGAGGAAACATCGTTGCCTCCTGTTTCCTCAGACAGAGGCTTTCGTGCCTATATTCTAGTGATGGTATCCAATGCATAGGTCCATACTGATTTTTGTATTTAATATTTCTTACTCAACATCCAAAGAAACAGTTGCCTTAAGAATTTATATACTCACTGTACATATACCCACATTTACCCCAAATACAGTTAGGTCAAGAAATTGGGATTTGGGGCTCATCAGTTAAGAGCACTGGCTGCTCTTGCAGAGTAACCAGGCTCAATTCCAAGTGACTACATGGTGGCTCACAACTTTCTGTGACTCCAGGTCCAGAGGGTCCAACTCCCTCTTCTGATCTCTGCAGGCACCAGGCCTACAAAAAAATGATTCACAGACATACAAAATACCCACACCCATAAAATTAAAGTTAAAAAATAAATTGGAATTCATTGTCAGATGTGGCCTAGTATATAATCCTGATGAAATGACTCATAAGGTTATGCTTACACAATTTAATTCTTAGTTTTAAAAAAATACAATGTAATACTTATTAAAATATTTGTCTTTGGGGCCTGGAAAGATAATTCAACAGTTAAAGGCAGAGGGCTGGGCTTAGTTTCCAGCATCCAAATGGCAATTCATAACCATCTGTAACTGCAGTTCAAGAGGATCTAACACCTTTTCTGGTCTCCTTGGGCACCTGCACATACATGGTACACACACATACATGCAAGCAAACACTCTTTTCACAGACTTTTTTTTTTTTTTAAGAAACCTGGGACTTTAGTCCTCTGAGAGTTTGGTTCAATATTTCAGAACTCCTGTCCCAACTTCCAGGGCATCTGGAGTGCAGTGGCAGCGTCTATAATACCTAGTGCCTGTCTGCTTAGTCTGTATTACACAGACAGAGATGTGCTCATAAACATAGTGAATGATGCTTCACCAGTCATCTGAAGGCATAACAATACAGACATCCCATCGCATCTTCCTCAACCAGCCAATGACAAAGTTCCCGTCATGCTTAGTTCCTTAAATGGAGATCCTGTCACTAATTCCAGTTTATGGTCAAACATTTGGAGCAATTTAAAACATGAATCTGGAACAGCTAATCACATCCATAGCCAACAGCAGAGAGAGAATAAGTATGCATGCTCCAAAAATACACTATTTGTACAGAATATTTTTTACCTCATCCCCCCACTGTTCTCCTTTTGGCCTGCCCCCAGGATATTCTTATGAGCCATAAAATCTTAGGAAACACCCACATGGAAATAAGAGACTTTCCTGACATCTCCAAACTTGGAAATTTTTCTGCATTACATAGTACAACTTTTTCCAAACCTCTCCTCAGAAGAAATTATGTTAGGTAGGTGGGGTTATCATTACTAAATTATTGCCCAGTGTTTACTTTTAGACCTAGATTATTCCACCCATTAAATATGAAACTACAAGTTCCAAAACTGCCAAATTACCATGTAAGTAACTGACTGTCTTAAAGAAGACAGATTCTGGGGGTTGGGGGAGTGGAAGGAGGAATGAGGGGGGGAACTGTGGTTGGTAGGTAAAATAAATTTAAAAAAAAAAAAAGAAAAGAAAAGAAGCCAGATTCAGAGGCCAGGGAAATGGCTCAGTGGTTAAGAACACTCTTAAAGAGGACCAACAAACTTCCCAGCACCAACAAACACTTATAACTCCAGTTCAGGGAATCAATGCATTCTACTAGACTTTGCAGGCACCAGGCATGCTTGTGAGGCACATTCTTACATGCATGTGAGAAACACACACACACACACACACACACACACACACACACACACACACACACACACACACACTGGTCAAAAAACAACTTGGGGAGTCAGTGTTTTCCTTCTGCTGTGTGAGTTCCAGGGATCAAATTCAGATTATAACGCTGGGCAGCAATGTCTTCACAAGCTAAGCCGTCTCTCTGGCCTTAGTCTTTTCTTGATGAATTCCATATGCCAAAACCAACATGCAGCACACATGAGAATCTGTGAATGCCGGTTCCTCCAAATTCACTTCTGACAGTCAGACCATCATTCCTTTTGGCTAAGAACAAATGTCATATCCAGCAACTCACTCCTATCCAGTCCTCATCTTCTCCCTTCTAGGTGTCCATGGTGTAAATTTCTCAGGATGTAAAAATAACCACACGTGAAATGAAGCCCTCAAGTCGCTAAGATACACAGCCCAACTTACTCTCACTTCCTAACCTCAGTGCCCTCATCTCCCTTGTCATTTTCACCTGGTGTTTTTCAGCCATCTCAGCTGGTGTTTGCTCAGTAATCCCCCTGCCCTGCCCTGATCCATCACTAATAACTCTAATCCCTTTCAGGGATTTGAACACCGTGCAGATGTTTTTCTGAGATGATTTCTAATCTCCATGCAGACTCTGTCATGGCACTGAAGGGTGAAATGATAATCACCTCCCAGCAGGATGACCTCACTGGGTGCCAAGCCTTTATCTCAGGGATGAAATGCCCTCCTGTGCACACACTCTGTGTGTGACTGAGGTGGCTACTGCCCCAGCGAACACACTTGGTAAGTTGTCGCCTTTTTTTTCTGATAGTTTGATTTCTCTGTAAATCTTTAAAAATATAGTATGAATATGCAAACTTTTTGAGACAGGCTGTAACAAAATTGCTCAGAGCTAGCCAGGAACTGTGGGTTTGAAATGATGTACTTTGTTCAGCCTACAAGTATGCCAGGCTGGCCAGGAGATTTAAAAGCTTGCGGTAGCATGCTGCCATAGATCTGAGAATTCACCTCTGGGCATTTTCTGTAACATCCACACAACCATACAGCCTCGCTCCTTTCTTACTGGCTCTGGGGAGCAGGATGAGCTTTATGACACCACTGATTCCATTGCTATGGAAACTTCCTAGGACCCTTGTGATGAAGGTAAATGTATCCTTCACAAACAAAATGTCATTAAAATTGACTAAGACTAATTTCCAGGATTCTGGGGCAGGAAGATTTACAGTCCTTAGATATATTACACATGACCAGAGTGACAGCGCCTGGATAGAACCTGTCTCAGAAAGCTTGTGTATATATTGGAAACATTTCAGTTTTTAGCATTTTCTTCTCTTAACCCACCTGTACTTTATCTACATTTTCATACTTTCCAAAAGTTAGCGCTACTTATATAACTGATTATAATGTAAGCATTCATTTTTAAACAAGTGAAATTCTGTTACCAAAAGAAAGATAATTCTTGTTTTGATAGATGCTAACTTTAATTATGTGGAAAACCACTATTTTTTGTTTGTTTTTTGAGACAGGGTTTCTCTGTGTAGCTTTGTGCCTTTCCTGGAACTAGCTTTGGAGACCGGGCTGGCCTCGAACTCACAGAGATCCTCCTGCCTCTGCCTCCCAAGTGCTGGGATTAAAGGCGTGCGCCACCACCGCCTGGCCCACTATTTTTAAGAGATTTTTTTCCTATCATTCATTTGGATGAGAATGGTTACATTTGAGACAGGTTCTCACAATGTGGCCCTGACCAGCCTGAAACTCCCTGTGCAGATAGACCAGCTCTGAGCCGGTGGATATCTGCTGCCTCTGCCTCAGGCATGCTAGAAATAAAGGCAGATTCCACCCCACTTGGCCAAACTTTCTATTTTAATAACATCATATATTTAACATCACATTATATTAGATACATATTGTATACTGAATTTCATGGATTGATCTGGTTCTACCTTAAATAATGCCAGCTGAACAGCTCTAACTAAATTCTTTAATTTTGTCTCATACGTTAACACAAAAAGAAGAATTTACTGTACAAAATGAACCGTAATTTACCCATTATTTGTTCTTTATAACTCCTTCAATGTCAGTTTCTTGCCTCTGTTTTTGTCATTCAGTGTTTGTTAGAGGTTTTGTGTGTGTGTGTGTGTGTGTGTGTGTGTGTGTGTGTGTGTGATAAATAAGACTGAACCAAGGGCCTTGTGCATTCTAAGCAAGTGCTCAATTGCTGAGCTATATCCCAGCCCTAGGTGTTTGTCTTAATAGTATCAAAATGTGTAGTTCATATACATTAATTTCTTTTAATAGACTTCAATTATTATTCGATACATAAATATCTCATCTGCTGCTATTGGGATTCTGATTTTCCATATACACACATACAGTGAATTTCCTGCCGTGTTTGGTTTCCTGTGCGGAGGTTCTGTATGTGTTCCTCCACCTCCTAACTTAGATGTACAGTCAACTTTTTTATTTTTCACAAGTTCTTATTGCTTTTGGTAAGATGTGTATTTAAGATGAGTGTGGTGGCCCACACCTGTAATCCCACCATTCTGGAGATAGAGACAAAGATTACTCAGGCCTTGGGGTCAGCCTAGGCTATAAAGTATGAGCTAGTCTCAAAATCTAAAAGGCAAAAAGGAAGGTATTTAAAATCTATGTATGTATATGAAACATACAGAACATATAACATGTACTTGTGAAATAATTTACAGTATTATCACCTAAATTTTTACTTTTATTTTATTCCATTATTGACTGCTAGGGAATTATGCTAAGATAATTCTGCCTAAACTCAATATAAATAACACCTCATTACTAGATTAATGCTGAATTCTTCTATAAGATTAAGCTTGCTTATTTATTTGATGTATTTTCTTGAGACAGGGTAACAAGAAGCCCTGGCTGGCCTGGAACTCCCTATGTAGACCAAGCTAGCCTCAGACTCAGAGATCTGCCTGCCTCTGCCTCCTGCACACCACGATTTGTATCTGGCTGGTTCTTTATTTTTTAGGTTAATTTTAGGTTTATGATTTTTCTATTCTTGACACAAGTTTTGGCAATATATATGTTTAAGAAAAATGCACTTTGATGTATTTCTTTTCTTTTTATGTGCTGTGTGTGTGTGTGCATGAGTGTGTGTGTGTGTGTGTGTGTGTGTGCATGCACACATTTGTACACCTGAGTGCAGTGCCCACGGAGTCCATAAGAGACAGACAAACCCTTGTAGCTGGAATTGCAGGGACTTGTGAAGTTAACAAGGTGTATGCTGGAAACTAAATCCGGGTCCTCTGGAAAAGTATGAAGTATTCTTAAACACCAAGCCTCATTTTACATTTTTAATAGACATGGTTGTGTGTGCATAGGCCATGTTGTTCATTTGGAGGGCAGGGGACAACTTGTAACACTTTGTTTTGCTACATAGGTCCCACAGATCAAATTCAGATCATCAGGCTTGGCATCAGCTGTACCCACTGAGCCACATGCTTTTGAATGCAAATGAGAAGTATGGTACCTTGTGGCAGCCTGGCTTCATGCTGTCTTCTCTGCATTGCTTACTGTCTCTCACAAAGGTATTTGTGATTTTCTGATTCACTTTCACTTTTTAGAGATAAAAGAAGAGAGACACGCCTGTGCAATCTATGATTTCTCTGCTTTGTAAATACTGGCATTTCCTCAAAGGGAAAAAGTTGACGGGACTTCTTCAGCTGTCCACAGCTGCACAGAATTGTCAGGGCAATGCCAATCCACTGAATCTTCCAGTGACTAGAGTGGAGAACTTCCAGTGTGTCACCACTGACTAAAGATCTGTTTAATGTTCATATTCACAACAAAAATTGGTTTTGATAGAAAAGACATTTCTATATGTGATAGTAAGCTAAGTTGCTTTGCCTGTTGCTATGATAAACTATTAGAACAGATAGCAGCTTAGAGAAGAAAGGAATTTATATGGCCCTGTGGTTTCAGAAGGATAATATATCATGAGGGGAAAAGAGAGAGGGACAGTAAGAAGGGAGGAGCAGGAAACTAGAGAACTAAACACAAACAAGAAAAACAGCAGTAAGAGGGGCCAGGCCATCCACACTCAAGGCTCCTTCACTCCCTCCACTGATAGACTTCTTCCAACCAGGCCCCATCTCCTAAAGGATTCATAAAAGTCATAAACAGTGCCGCTAACTGGAAAGAAATTGTTCAAATATCATATCTATGGAGGACATATATCATTCAGACAAACACAGCTAACAATCCATCTGCAAGTTTCTCTGATTGAAATACAGCAAACTCCCAGCCCCTCCTGGTAATGGATGCATTGGTTTCCATTAACTTAAACTGGGGAATGATGTTCCTCATTCAGACCACTGCTGGAATCCTTGCCAATTCCTTCCTCTTTCATCAGTATAACTTTCCAGTGTTTAGTGCACAAGTGGTGAGACCCACAAACTTGATTGTCAATCAGCTGGTCATATCGAACACTCTGGTTCTTTTCACCAAAGGGATCCCTCAGACAGTGGCCACTTTTGGATTGACATCTTTCCTGGGGGAGACTGGGTGCAAACTTATCCTCTATTTGCACAGAGTAGCCAGAGGGGCCTCCCTCAGCACCACCTCCCTCCTCAGTGGCTTTCAGGCCATTAAGCTTCACCCCAATACTTCTGGGTGGCTGAACCTCAGAATTAGATCCTCAAAATGTATTGGTACCTGCTGTTTCCTCTGCTGGATCCCACAGCTTGTGCTCAATATCCCTGTTTCTACAATCACTGGCCTAAAGAATAGCAAAAACCTGAGTGCTAAAGGAATACACAGATACTGTTCCTCAACCATGCCTGTGAGATTAACTTTCTTACTAAAAGCAGTGATTTTATCCCTAACTGATATTATGTGTCTGGTCCTCATGGCCTGGGCCAGTGGTTCCATGGTCCTTGTCCTGCATAAACACAAGCATCAAGTCCAGCACATCCATAGCCACAGCCTCTCCCAAAGGCCTTCCCATGAGGACAGAGCCACACGAACCATCCTGATCCTGGTGACCATGTTTCTCTCCTTTTACTCTTTAGCTTCCATCTTATCATTTTGGATAACCCAGACTGTGACCCCAAACCACTGGATGCTGAACACCTCTGTACTGTTATCATTGAGCTTCCCCACACTCAGCCCCATAGTGTTCAATTTCAGTAATATGTGTGTCCCACATTTCTGCTCTCTCTTTTGGACAAAGAAAACAAACAGTCGGACTATGGTCCCTGGGGTTTGAATTCCCTCCAGGATATGCAAACTTTAATATACTTATTTTTCCCCAATACTAGTAGGATTACATGCTTGTTGTGCTTGTTAATCTGTAAAATCTTTGGGATTCAATAAAAATGACAATTATTGCTTCACACTTCTTGCTAGACTTAAAAAAAAAAAAATGAACATGGGATTTCTTCCAAGGAACCATGGAGGCTGACTACAGATCTTTCCCTTTCCCTCTGTGTCTCAGATCCAGTCCCTCAGTCTCATCCCCAGCTTGCAGCGGAACACCTGTGTAAGCATCCTCAACCCTGATCTCTCCTGGATCCCACAGACACTCCCCTTCCAGCACCCCTCCCTCCCCTTGTTGCTTTATTCCAGCCCCCAACTCCTAACAGGCTCTCCTTGCTAGAACACAGGTCACTCCTACCAGAGAAGCAGATAGACTGACTGAAGATCTTCACCTTTTCTTCTGCTCCTCTAGATCCAGTCCCCCAGTTACTGGTGAAATTATTAAGGCCATTCCACATAGTTAAAAGGGAGGTTTATTTTGTGGGATAACTTACAAATGAAGGGGTAGGTTGCAGGGTCTGGCAAAGGTATGGCGCAGTCCGGCGGTGTTCTCTGGAGAACTCTGCTCGGTCTACCTCCAGTGTCCAGGGTCCCGGAACCAAGAGAGAGCCCTCCTCTTGATCCTCGGTCTTCCGCTCCCTCCTCTGCCCCGCCTTGTGGGCGTGATCATTACCGAAGCCTCAGTGGGGGTTGGAACTTCCAGGCCAATGCTGGGATGGCTACCCACTACACCCAGTCTCATCCCCAGCTCCATAGCAGAACACCTGCTGTGGTCTCCCTTTCCTCTCTGACCCCATCTGAAATGGACCACAGAAATCTTCTTGGACTTTCCTTCCCTCATCTCATCCTATTATCCCTGCCTCCAATAGGAGCAGTTTCCTGAGAACACACCAGCTGCCCAAGCCAGGAAAATAGGCAAGCTAACTGAACAGTTACCACTCCTTCATCTTCTCCAAATCCAACCCCGAGTCTCATCCCATGCTTTGCAACAGAACACATGTTGCAGCCTTCTTCTCCCACCCATCTATATCTCCTCTAGATCCCACAGACCTTCCCCTCATAACCTCCCTATTCCCATTCTTTGCTTCATCCTAGCCCCCAACTCCAACAGACACTTCCTGTTAACACATAGGCCATTTCTGCCAGAAAAGCAGGTAGGGTAGACTGACCACAGATCTTGCCTTCCCCTTCCATTTCTCCAGATCCAATGCCCAATTGTCATCCCAGACGTTCTAATGCAGATCTTCTAAGATGAAATCTCTTCACTCTCTTTTACCCCTATTCTAAGGAGACTAAATAAGCAGGCCCTGATGGACACTCTGCTTTCCTCGCTCTTCTAAACACCTTCAGACACCTAGCCTATCCCCACTCCTAAGTGTCAGCTCCCACTACACAGAAATATATTTTACCTAGAACCCCGGGTTGTCACACCAATCAGGTCCACAGAAATTTTCCTTCCAGGCAACAGCCACCATGATCTCCTAAGGACTAGAGAAGAAACAGAAACCAAGGAACAAAACACTCACCCAACAAAGACAAAACCAGATATCAGCACCTAAATTTGTAATTTCCAATCCCAGAGCCAGTTGCATAGATACTACCATAAAAACAATCAGGACAATATGTACCCACTAGAGCCCAGCAATCCTACCTCAACAGCCCCTAAATATTCCAACATAGCTAAAACACAAGAAAAAGACCTTAAAACAGCCTGTTTGAAGATGATAGAGGTCCTTAAATATGAAATGAATAAATACCTTAAAGGAAACCAGGAAAACACAAAAAAAAGTAGAAGGAAATGAATAAAACTGTTCATAGACATGAAAATGAAAATAGAATATAAAAAGAAAACTGAAACTGAGGGAAATCTGGGAATTGAATATTTAGAAATTAGAACAGGAAGCTCAGAGGTGAGCTTCACCAACACAATGCAAGAGATGGAAGAGAGAATCTTAGGCCTTGAAGACATAATAGAATAAATGGATACATTGGTTAAATAAAATGTCAAACCTAAAAAACACTTGTCATAAAACATCCAGAAAATCTGAGACACTATGAAAAGACCAAATCTAAGAATAATAGGAATAGATGAAGGTAAAGAAACCCAGGCCAAAGGCACAGAAAACATTTTCAACAAAATCACAGCAGAAATTTTCCTAACCTTAAGATGCCTACAAAGGCACAAGAAGCATACAGAATGCCAAATAGATTGGCCAGAAAAGAAAGTCCCCTTGCCACATAATAATCAAAACATTAAACATATAGGACAAAGAAAGAATATTTAAAGCTGCACAGAAAAAGACCAAAATAAAAGCAGAACTTTTAGAATTATACCTGACTTCTCAATAGAGACTCTAAAAGCAAGAAAGGCCTGTACAGATGTGCTGCAGACTATAAGAGACCACAGATGCCAGCCTAAGCTACTATACTCAGCAAAACTTTTAATCATGATCTTGATGCCCCTTGCTCATAAAATCCCTCTTCTCTCACTTCCATCAGTTACTGGAGAAAGACTCTATGATGACAGTTAGGGTATTCCCTGATCTAATTACCAGGGTAGGCCAATACAGGTACCTTCTCCACTATTGCTAGTAGTCTAATCTGGGATCATCCTTGTAGATTCCTGGAAACTTCCCTAGCACCCATTTTCTCCCTATCCCCATGATGTCTCCCTTTATCTGATATCTCTTTCATTGTTCTCCCACTCCATCTCTGTTCCAGATTATGATGGGTAAACCTACAGAGACCACCAAACCAAACTAGTGGGAATGCATGAAATTTATATCAACAGCTTTGAAGTCTGCATGGGACTGAAGTAGGCCCTCTGCATAGAAAGACAGTTGTGTAGCATGATTTGCTTAAGGGGCTCCCTGGTAGTAGGATAAGAATCCACCCCTGGTACATGAGCAGACTTTTTGGAGCCCATTTCTATGATGGGACACCTCAAATAGCCTTGAGGCAGGGGGAGGAATTTGGACCTGCCTCTACTAAATGTACCTTCCCATGGGAGGCCTTACATTTTTGTAGAAAGGAATGGGGGTGGTTTGGGAGGGGAAGGCTGAAGGGGCAGGAGGAAAGAAGATGGTGATCTTTGGTATGTAAAATGAATTAAAAGTAAAGGAAAATTTAAGCAATATTTATCTGTAAATCCAGCCATACAGAATGTGCTAGAAGGAAAACTATAACTGAAAGAGGTTAACTGAAACCAAGAAAACACAAGGAACAAAAAATTTCATGCCAACAAAATCAAGAGAAGGAAGGCACACACATAAACTCTCAAAAACAAACACATATACACCAGCAGCAAAAATAAAGTGAAAAGAATCGACAGTCATTGGTCATTGATATCCTTCAGTATCAACAGAATCAATCCCCAATTCAAAGAAAAGACACAGACTAATAGAACGGATCTAAATAGACCTAATAGATATTTGCAGAACATTTCATCCAAACACAAATAAATACATATCCCTCTCTGAACCTCATGGAACTTACTCCAAAATAGACCACTTACTCAGTCACAAAGCAAATCTCAGCAGATACAAAAAATTTAAATAACTCCCTAAATCCTATCAGAAAACCATGGATTAAAGTTGGATATCAACAGCACAGAAACAACAAAAAACTTACAAACTCCTAGAACAATTAACATCAATACTTGTCAAATTATTCTACAAAATAGAAATAGTAGAAGCATTGTTCAATTCATTCTATGACTCCACAGTTACTCTGATATTCAAACCACATAAAGACCCAACAGATAAAGATAACTACAGAACAATTTCCCTTATAAACATGGATGCAAACATATTCAATAAAATTCTTACAAACCAAATTCAAGAACACATTCAAAAGATCATCCACAATGATCAAGTAGGCTTCATCCCAGAGATTCGGGGATGGTTCAATATATGAAAATGAATAAATGTAACCCACCATATAAACACACTAAAAGGAAACATCACATGATCATCACACTAAATGCTGAAAAGACCATTGACAAAATCCTAACACACATTCATAGTAAAAGTTCTGGATAGATTAGGGATACAAAGAACATACCTAAATATAACAAAGGCGCTTTACAACAAGTACATAGCCAACATCCCAACATCAACTTAAATGGAGAGAAACTCAAAGCAGTTCCACTAAAATCAGGAACAAGACAAGGCTCTCTACTCCCTCCAAATTATTCAATACAGTATTTGAATTCTTAACTAGAGCAATGAGATCACTGAAGGAGATCAAGGAGACATAATTTGGGAAGGAAGAAGTCAAAGTATCCTTATTTGCAGATGATATGATTATATATATATATCCCTAAAATTCCACCAGGGAACTTCTACAGATCAACATTTTCAACAAAGTAGCTAGATACAAAATTAATTCACAGAAATCAGTAGCCCACTGATTCAAATGACAAATGGATTGAGAAAGAAATCAGGGACACAGGATCTTTCCCAATAGCCTCAAATAATATAAAATATTTTGGGGTAACTCTAACCAAGAAAGTGAAAGACTTGTATGATAAAAACTTAAGTCTTTGAAGAAAGAAATTGAAGAAGATATCAGAAGATGGAAAGATCCCCCCCCACTCATGAATCAGTAGGATTAACACAGTAAAAATGGCCATCCTACCAAAAGCAATCTACACATTTGATGTAATCCTCATCAAAATTCCAACACAAGTCACTTTATTATTATTATAATTATACATTACATCCCAAAGACATTTTTCCCTTCCCTCCACTCTTCCTAGTTACTGCACACATGCTTTCCATCTTCCCCCAGATCCACTCCTCCTCCATTTCCCTTCAGAAAAGAGCATGCCTCTGAGGGATACCAACTGAACATGGCATGACATGTTACAGTAAGACTAGGCACAAACCCTCAGATGCAGGCTGGATGAGGCAACCCAAGTAGAAGGAAAAGGTCCCAAGAGCAGTCCAAAGAGCCAAAGATACTCCCATTCCCACTATTAGGAGTCCCACAAGAACACTAAACTATAAAACCATAAAATATATGCAGAAGACCTAGCTCAGACGCATATAGCCTCCACCAAAAGAAGTCTTTACAGACCTTGAAAAAGATAATTCATTTTTTGTAAGGGTATGGTAAAGAAACAGTCTTTTAAGTCAATAACTATTACAGGCCATTTTTTGGGTAGCAAAGAGGGCAAGGGTATCCCAGTCTATAGGGAGCCCATTGGCTGAATTACTTTATTAATAGCTCTCAGCTCTGTCAGCATTCTCCAATTATAAGAGTTTTTTTAAATAACAAATACAGGAGAATGCAAGGGCTGTTAGATTCTTTAATGTGTTGAGCATTTAACTGCTCTTGAACCAGCTTTTCTAAAGCTTGTAGCTTCTCTTTTGTCAAAGGCCATTGTCCAACCCAGACAGGTTTATCAGTTAGCTATTTTAAAGGTAAGGCAATTGGTACTTCTGAGAGTTTAACAGTAGTTGTGTTCTGTTTGTGTACAGCCTGAATGGTTGGTGACTGTTTTTTATAGCATGTTATGATATTATTCCTAGAAACATGCATTGATCTTTATTCTTTTTTTGAGAGTGTAGGAATATTAATCTGGGTATTTCACTGTTGTAACAGATCTCGGCCCCAAAGATTTACTGTTACATTTGCTACATATGGCTTTAGCCTTCCTCTCTGTCCTTCTGGCCCTATGCATTCAACCCTTCTTGAAATCTGTTTTAGCTGAGATAGGGTTCCAATTCCTAGGAATTGGACATCTACCTCTTGAGGAGGCCAATTCAGATGCCATGATTTTGGTGTAATTATAGTCACATCTGCACCTGTCTACCAGGCTTTCCAGAACCAAGCCATTAATTTGAATTCTAAGCTTTGGTCTTTGTTCATTTATGGAAGTCTGTCAAAATATTTGTTTTATTGTGTTCTTTGTAAACTTTGATTCATCTATCAGAACTGTTTTATCATCCATTGCAGTATTGGTTTTTACATTAGGCATTGGTTTATTCAGTTGTCCTGGAAAGGAATGTCTTCCACAGTGGCTGGGAATGTTCTTACCACATTTGATTTGGGGACCTGCAAGAGGCCCCCTGAGGCATTTCCTGCCAGTAAAGGGTTGCCTCGTATATCTATTTTTGATCTGCACTCACTGGTCCAATGTCGGCCTTTGCCACATCTTCTACATAATCCAGGAGGTGGTTGGGGTCTCCTGTTTAGGCTATTCCTAGAAGGAGTATTACTTCTAGGAGTAACCCATGTACAGTTTTTACTTATATGACCTGGTGTACCACAATTAAAACATTTGATACCATCGGGCTTTCTTTCACCTCTGAGATTTGTCTCTCCTATCCAAGCCTCATTACTGTAGTTAAAAGACTCAATACCATTAGTATATTGAATCCATTCTTCCAAAGGAGTTGATCTGATCTTTAATGGTGTAAGTATTCTTTTGTATTCTGCATTAGCATTGTCGAATGCCAAGGACTCAGTTAATACTTTTCTTAATTCTTTATCTGACACAACTTTTGTTATAGCTGTGTTCAGACTTTGTAAAAAATCAGTGAAGGGTTCATGCAATCCCTGAAATATCTTTGTGTATACCTCAGTTGGGTTTCCTGGTTCTGGAATTTTTTTCCCAAGCATTTAGAGCTGCTGTATGGCACAGGGATATTGTATGCTCATCATAAGTGGCTTGTACATTCCTGTCAGCAAAACCTCCCTCACCAAGTATTTGATCTTGGTAGATCACAAAACCTTTGAGTTTACCTTGTTGTTTTAATTTTTTTGCCTCTTCTCTCAACCAGCTTTTCCACTGTAACTGCTGGCTATATTCTAGAACAACTGAACTTAACTGATGCCAGTCATCTGGAATGATTTTATGTGAGGTAGACCACGAATTTAACATCTGTCTTACATATGTGGAGTGTATCCCATACTTAACTACTGCTTCCTTTATATTTTTTAAGTCCCTTGTTGAAATTGGTTGTAATGTATATGTCATATATGGCTCGGGGTGTGTGTCATCTGTTGGCTTCTCATGGGTGATAACAGGATAAGCCACTGTATGAGAGCCATTTGGAGATGTTACAACCTGTATGGTCTTGCCTTTCTGCTTATTAGGTCCCTTGTCATGTTTACTGAGAGTTTCCTCTAGGGCTTACAAATGAGCACCAGGGTCTATTTTAGGGAGTAAACCTCCTCTCTTGTAAGGGATTCCAGATTTCCCATGGAATCATGGAAGTTTTTATGTTCTTTTGAAACACATGATTCCATGGACCTTATCTTATCAATTAATGATAATCTTTTTTCCTCATATAGTGTCTGAGTAGCCACAACTTCACTCTGGAGAGTTAGTGTTTTATCTATTAAATATTATTATTATTATGAATAAAATCAATTTTGGGTACAAGCCTCTTTTTTAAATTCTGGTTAGCAGATTCCAGAGAAAGATCTTTTTCTCTGAGCCTTTATTGTTATCTTTTAAAGCCTATAAATCCTGGTTAGCAGATTCCGGAGAGAGAATCTTTTTATGTAAGCCTTCATTGTTATCTTTGAAAACCTGTCAATCCTGGTTAGCAGATTCCAGAGAGAGAATCTTTTTTCTATAAGATTTCATTGCTATCTTTTAAAGCCTGTAATTCCTGGCCAGCAGATTCCATAGACAGAATCTTTTTCTGTAAGCCTTCATTGCTATCTTTTAAAGTCTGTATCAGTCCCAATAATGACTCATCTTTGTTCTTATTATTAAACCAGTGTTTGAACACTGTGTGAATTATTACAATAAATGTCAAAATGGTACAGACCAGATATGCCTTAGGAAGGTCATATATTTTCAGGAAAATGTCATTCATCATACAGGCAAAAAGGTTTTTAAATTCTTGTGAGGTAATGTTGTAGGCCACATTACAAGAATTACTCAAAATTTGTTAGTGAATTTTAAGGTGTAAAATTATCAAGTACTTTTACTTGATAAGATGCTGGTTTGTCTATCTTACCTTTTTGTGGTTTTGGTGGTGTAGTAGCACATTTTAGCTGCAGGAGGCATGGTAAAGCTCCAAAACAGGTCCTATTGAATGCCTTGGCTGGCCACAGAGTGAGCACAGGCAGGAGGCGGAGGTAGGCAGTTGTTATGGTGACTCCCTGGAGCTTCAGGGTGTGGAGAGTTCCAGGCTGCTCTAGGCCCCTCTCTGCCTCTGCAGACAGGAGGTCTGCCAGCAGGCTCGATTCTAGGCCCTCTCTGTGTCCTCTGTAGGGTGCTGCCATCGGGGACAGTGCCTTGTCTATTTTAACTAGGTGAAACTGTGGAAGCCTCAGGCTAGGGCGGGGCGCCGGCACTCAGGGAGGAGGGGGAACGCCTCACTCTGGGGTTTTGCTGGTCTGGGGGCTAAACTTCCTGTGGAACTGAGACCAGATTAGCTCCTTTTCAGGAATAGAACTGTGTAGGTTTTTCCTGGTTTTAAGAAGCTGTGGTACCCTGCAGCTTCAAGTACCTGCCAGCCAGCCGGGGAGGAAGCTGAGGATGGGAGCCACCCAGGCTTTTGGAATTTGCTCTACATTGGTGAAATTATTAAGGCCACTCCACGTAGTTAAAAGGGAGGTTTATTTAGTGGTGTAACTTACAAATGAATAGTTAGGTTACAGGGTCTGGGAGAGGTATGTTGCAGTCCGGTGGTGTTCTCTGGAGAACTTTGCTCAGTCTACCTCCAGCGTCCAGGGAACCAAGAGATCCCTGGCATCCAGAACTCGGGGTCTTCAACATCCTCTCTCAGCCCCACCTTGTAGGCGTGACCATGACGGAAGCCTCAGTGGGGGTTGGAACTTCCAGGTCAAAGCTGTAATGGCTACCTACTACAATGTGGATCTCTCTGCAAGGGGCAATAGGCAATAGAATAGATTTTTCAGGCAGACTGGGAGATGGTGGAACAGGAGTGAGGGGTACCGGGTTGGGGGCAAGATGGAGTAGAAGGAGAGAGTGGAGAGAGAGATAGCTAGAATTGGGGGGTGGTGTGGAAACCTAGTGCAGTGGAACATTCTAGAATGTATGAAGATGACTCTAATAAGTACTCCAAGTAATGGGTGATATGGAGTCTCAACAGGCCCTCTCTTGTAGCCAGGGGAGGCTTCCAGTGGCAGAACTGGGTAAAATGCAGGTGGGTTGTTGGCCAAGGGGGTCCTATGGAAATCCCCAAACAACTCAAGCTGTTATTAATACAAAGACTTGTTGCTCTTCAAAAACTGACAGTGAGGTCTCATTGCCAAGGACAACACTCACACAACTCATTGAACATGGAGAGACATTCTAGTGCCTACATGCAGCTTTCAGCCCCATATTCTAGTCTCTTTGGGTGGGAAGGTACTCTGTAGGGTACCAAAACAGAAACATGGACACCAACCAACCAAGCCAAAAATCCTTTGACCTACAATCTGTCCTGCCTGCAAAATACACTAGAATAACACAGGCACAGACCGTGTTGGAGTAGCCAATCAATGTCTGATTTGACTTAAGGCCCACTCCAATGAGAAGGAACCCATACCCAACCCTGCTTGGGAATCCAAGAACCGAAGACTAGATATCCCAGAGTCCTAAGGTAAAACCAAAAACTATGGGTATAAAAATATTAATAAAATGATTTCTCATAATACTCTGTTAAATTCACAGATCAGTGCCTTATCCAGCCATCGTCAAGGAAACTTCCTTCATCAGCAAATGGAAAAAGATGGAGAGACTCACATGCTGAGAGAGAGTCTAAATTGGAGGTCTCCATCAAATCCCCCCCACTCAGAGCTCAAGGAATCCTGTGGAAGAGGAGACAGAAACATTGTAAGTTCCAGAACAGATGGAGGACACCAGGAGAACAAGGCCCTCTGAATCAACTAAGTATGAGGCATATGAGCTCACAGAGACTGGAGCAACAAGCACAGGGTCTGCAAGGGTCCACACCAGGTCCTCTGTGTATATTGTAACTATTAGCACAGTACTTTTATGGGACTCCTAAATATATAAATGAGTGGGTCTCTGATTCTTGTACCTTCTCTTGGATCTCTTAGTTAACTAGTGGCTTGGCTGTCCAACTTTGATAGGATGGTTTTTGCTTTATCTTATTATGTTTTGTTTTTATCTCTTAAAAACTTGTTCTTTTCTAATGAGAGACAGAAAGAGAGTTGATCTGGGGGTGGGAAAACTTGGAGGGGTAGAGAGAGAGAGGAGCTATAATTAGGATATATTGTATGAGAAAATAATCTATTTTCAATAAAAAAATACTTTAAGAAAATGAGATACAAGAGATCTGTGGAATCTCCTATTTTAATGCCCCTTAGTGCTAGTTACTAACTTCTGAACTCTCCCAAGATATTAGGTGTTGAAGAAAAGCTGTCAGGTCTGTCTAAATCCAGACAGAACCATATAACTGCCTTGTGCCTCCTCCCACCCCAAGCATAGGACTTGTGTGGCTCCCCTTGTGACATCCTGTGTACTCTAAGGGCTCACACAGAAGTTTTCTTCCCAACTCTTTATAATTGCTTCTGTGGATTTGCTGTCTTAATCTGTATTTTTTTTCATTTACAGGTAAGTGGAGCAAGGCTGTTGAAAAGGTATTCTTAATCCCCCATGTAGATGCTGTTATGGATCTGGAGGTAAAAATCACAGCTCCTATGGGGAAGAAGACCAGGGAATTATAAGCCTCTAAGTGAGGGACCAGAGTCTCATCTCAACAAGACAGACTCGGTCATTCACTACAACACCCACTACAACAACTTCTGTGTTTCACAGAGTACACTGTAAGTACATTTTCTATTTATATAAAGTCACAGGTGACTGGAGAATCTATAGGTAGAAGGGAATAAGGGAAGGTCACTATTGCTAAGTATTGAAGTAAGATCCTGAAATTACATAAAATGGGAGCTATTCTTGCTGGCAAGGGATGGACTGTCTCCTGCTTTTCCCACTCAGTGCAAACTGATGCCTCCTACAAACTCCAAAGGGTCCCTTTCTATCTTGTGATACATCAATACCATTCACATCTCTCTATATAATATAAATATAAATGCAAACAAAAGCATCCAGATTGACAGGCAGGCAGGCTGGCAGGCAAGCTCAAACACAGTGTGACTGACTGTTTCTTCTCCTTGCAGACTAAATCAGAATCCCTGTGTAAAATAACATAGCAACAGAGAATTCTTTCAGTTACTTTTTCAAAAGTTTGAGACAATAAATACCCTTCTGCATCAGTTTAGGGGATGGCAGAGAAAACACAGTTACTGCTATCCTCAGCACCTCATCGGGAAAACTGTAAAGACGAGTCCTAATTGAAAACCAAAGGGGAAAGCTAACTGTTGACTGGTGTAGATCTGACCATTCCTGGTGTAGTCTGAGACTTTTAGGACATGAGCCCAGGGTTCAAGTAAAAAGGTGATGAGGAGTCTTGTCACTTCCAAAACCCCAAAAAGAGCATCATGGGCTAGACAGGACCAGGCACAAGCAAAGAACACTGCAGGGGAGCAAGGCAGCAGGGCATTCTGGGAACTGTTGCTTCTGAGTGCTTCCCTCTGTATGTGAATCCACTACAATTACAGACACAGCTTCTCAAACTCCCTTGATGCCCAGGCTGAAAGACACTTCCTGGCTTTGCAAAATAAATTTTTGGAGAGCTCTCCTTGGAAGTATGCCAGGTAGACTACTGGCATTCAACTTCTGGGATGGGCCTTTTATCACATTTCCTCCATATTCTTGAAGAAATTTTGTACTGAGCCATATGTCTACCAACGAACTATTTTGTCTCTAGATTCTTCATTTTCTGTGTACATATTCTGTTTCCCATTCTTTTGAATTAATTGCTTATTATTACAGGCTGGTGAAATGACTGATCCCAAATATGGTATTTATCACAAAATCTGACTCGTTAGAGCTGTCTGGTTTGAATACAGTGTCTATTACCTTATTGGATTTTCCCACATTGCTCAATAGCCTGAAGGTTTTTACCCTATAAACCAATATATTTTGTCTTATTCCCTTCTCCCTGTCTAATTTCAGGCTAGTGTGCTGTGTTAAGTCTCTCGTTCTACACAATGTATTTGATTGCTCTCTCTCTCTACCTCATAACAGCTCATTACCACAGCTCTATTAAGCAAGTGTGTGACTTAGTAGAAACATCTATGAGTAGAAGAAAGAGAGAGGAAGAACCACGAGGAGTATCTTCTTATACCATGAAAAACATGGAATCTACACTGGAATCTTCTTCATGTGCATATATATTCATGGCATCATGATATGGAGATATATTGAAAGGTAGGTTGGTTTGAGACCTCTCAGAAGTCCTGATGAAAGCGCAAAAGAAACCTAGTTCTATGCAGAGGAGCAGACTTGGCAAGGCCAGTCTGGAGCTGGGACCAGGGCCTTAAGAGTTAAGATTGTTCCTGGAAACTTGGCTTTTACCCCTGGAAAAAAAGAAACTGGAGTAATCAATCTAGGGCCTGTGGTGCCTTTGAGGTATTCTATGATCTGCTTGTACAACTCTGTTTGATTAGCTTTCTTCTAATTTTGCCCAATTTCTACCCTGAAATTAGCATACAAGATGCTGTACTTCTTTATAAGCTTGCTTGCCATAAGATGTAGCCTGCACAAGACCTCCTAAGCCCACCTGTTCTATCTTCTTTATGTCTGATCCCCTGGAGTTTTCCTCCTAAGGATTCTGTCAAGGAACAACCCCTGCTGGCTCAAGTCAGAGATGTTCCTTGGGTGATTAGGGAGCTGGTCTTGAATTGACCTTTCAAAGATGTTAACTTGATAGATACCGACTCTCATAGTCCCATGTTAGCCCTCTTCCCTCTTATTCCCCTCTTTCTCTGTTATAATTTTTCAGCTAGCTCCTCAAAGACAGAGTTGTGCAAGCATTGATACAGTTTCAAACCCTAACCTTTGTAGTACAATTTCTGACTCTGTCTCTTTAACTGATGGTTAGATCTGTCTGGCTAACATTTCATGTTGTATCTTCACATTGTGGAGACACCAACATTATAATGTACACCAGCAGGTCACTGTAATAACTCTGCCTGTGGGAGGCACTGCATTCAGACAGACACTTGGCAACTGATGACACTGTGTGGAACATGGTTTATGTTTTCTAGATGGGTGGCGCCAACTTACTTATAAACTTCATTTTGTGTGTCTGCAGGAGAAACACCAGAGACCTATTGGAAGCAAAATCTTTTTCACTTCTTTTATATTAATGAAATATGAACATAAAGGATTAATTTTTTTAAAAGCAATGAAAGCAAGCATTTTTATCATTCAATTTTTTTTTCCACTCTCACAAATGGTAACCCCAACATGTTGGAACATGGCCTTGTATCTTGGTGGATTAGGTAATTTGAGTTAAGACAGATATTTGGTCTTATTGCTTTCTTTTTCCAGTAAAAATTTCCACCTAGGCTTGCACTATATGTTCACTTGTCATGTGTGAGACACACCGATAGTAACTGTGGATGAACAGTTGTATCCCCCACTTTTGAAAAGGATACTGGAGTATGTTTGGAATTCTCCAACCCTATCATCATTGCTGTAATACAGGGTTTCAGCCACTCTCAAAAGAAAAATCGCCTATCAAAAGCTGCCATTACTAAGAGAGCTTCAAAATTCACACACACAACAAAAACAAAGCATACCAAGCTGAAGCATGACCTTTATGGTTTTTCACCAACAGGAAGAAAACAAGTTGATCCCTGTGACTCTCAATCATTGACCACTGACTGCCATATGCCCGTATCATTTCCACATTATCATCTTCACGTTAGCACTCCACTGATGCAGCAGAGCAAGGTTCCTTCATGTATGTTCCTTCAGTGTGTTCTTGCTATGCCTTAGAAATTGTAATTAGTTTTGATGGTTCTCCTCTCCCACGCTGCACTCCCCTCCTGCACTGTTCTACCTTCAGCAGCTGCTTTTCTGCCTTGACTATACATGTGTCTTCTGTTGGCCCACCATCATGTCTTCCAGACCCATTTTTCCTCTCCTGAGATTATCTTTCTAATTTCAAGCCCTATAGCCACACTTTCACTATAGATAGATAGATAGATAGATAGATAGATAGATAGATAGATGATAGATAGATAGATACAAGATAGATAGATAGATAGATAGATAGATAGATAGATAGATACAGACACACTAATAGATATTAAAAGCTAAAACATGAAAATGAGAGAGATGCAGTATTTGTGTTCCTGAATCTGGGTTACATTGTACAATATAATAAATTCTAAGTCCAATAATTTGTTTACAAATTTCATAATATCATTTCTATCTACAGGTGAATAACATTCTATTCTATACAGTTACTACATTTTCCTTTTTATAAATTTATTTATTTTATTATGTGTGTCTGTGTATCATGTGCATGCCTTATGCTCTCAGAGGTCAGAAGAGGACATCAGATCCCCTAGAATTGGAGTTCCAGGCAGCTGTAGGCATCATATGATTGCTGGGAACTAAACCTGGTCCTCTAGAAGAGCAGCTACAGATGCCATGAGGACCAGTCTCCAACAGTGCCAGACATAAAGGGGATCCACAGAGTCAGCATACTAAGACTTTTATCTGAGGGGATAAGGGAAAACACATACACATACTGTCTTGAACATTTCTTTCTTCTGTATTCTGTCTTTATTTTTCTTCTAGAGCTTATATACACACCCTAACAAATCTTTCAGGCACTATAAAAATTATAATGTGATTACATTCTATTTTTGAAGTGAATGATTATAGTTAATACATGTAAAAAACAGCATGTTTTCCATATCCCTTGCATGATTAAACATTTTACGTATTACAGGTGAAAAACAAGTTTCCCAAGAACCCACATACATTCATGTCCAAGCAACTTGTTATAGATTAACAGAGTATAAGCAAGCGAGGTATTTTTTATCCAGTTCTTTTACTGGCAGGCTATATTTTGTAGTTACAAAGAAAGGACCAATTATTTTATTACTTATCTCAAAAGGTAATCTTATAAGAAATGATAGAAAAATCACAAATCTAAACTTTTATATATGAAAAAGAATCAGTCAGTTCTATTTTAAATCCTCAGGGCACATACCCACTAATCAACAGTTTTTTATATCAGGAAACTGAGGGTAGAAATAGGCACAAGGAATTAATCATTGCCTTTGATCAATAACTCATCCTAGCAAGAAAAGTATGTCACCTAATAATAATTGGGCTGCTTTGTTTTTTATCTCTAGCCTTAATGAATCTGTAACTCAGCTGTGTGCCTTTCTAAAACTTTAGATTGTCTTCTTGGGTTTTTCACTTCAGAGCTATTATCAAAACATCTTAACATAACCTGAAGTCATTTTAAGACTCTGTTTCAGCTATGATACACTCTGAAACCTGTGAACACATCTCCCATATAGAATTTAAGTAGCTGTGTTACTGGGACTTAGTTGTTTTTCTTAATCATTAACCTAAGCCACAGTACATATGGCTCCTCAAGAGGAATTCATGTGTTCTAGCTGTGTGACACTTCCTTGTTTGAGTTTATATCCTCAGCAACCACTGCTTTATCAGAGGCAGGGGCAACATTTTATTCTCCCTTTACCTATGTTAATTTTTCCACTTAACTAACCTCTATCATAATGCCTTACTATATTTATTAAAAACCCTCAATCATCAAAATCCTATTTAAACTAACACTATTATTGCATAAAATCATTGCTTCAGTTACATGGCACAACATAGGAGGAAATCATCTTCATAATAATCTACAGGCAAAAATGCCCAGTAGAATGGGATATTTTCAAGAAATGATAATACTGTATTAAGGGCAGTGGGGATCCCCCAACACCCATTCACACCATGCCAGATACAAGACAAAACAGCAGTGACAGACATGCAAAGACACAGCAGTAGCAAGGAACATTCTGGTGCTGAGGCTCTTGAGGCCTTGCCTATCCAAGATTCACCCACCAGAGACACAGCAGTAGCAAGGAACATTCTGGTGCTGAGGCTCTTGAGGCCTTGTCTATCCAAGACTCACCCACCAGGGTTTTGTTTTCTGATGGACCGATCCCTTGAAGCCAATTGCCATCTGCTGTTCCTCTGACATGGCCACCAGTAAGGAGCAAATGCTGTTAGCTGATGAACCACCTCTCCAGGATTGATGTACCACATTTTCAGTACCCATTGATCTATTGATCAGTATCCAGGCTGGTGCAATCTCACTGATATTGTGATAGATACACAGGTATATCTTCATAGAATCATCTTCAAGAATGAGACATACAAAGACAACAATAATTATGTGTGTGTGTGTGTGTGTGTGTGTGTGTGTGTGTGTGTGTGTATGTGTGTGTGTGTGTGCGTGATACATTTTTATTTATGGTGAGAAGTTTGAAAACCTGAGGCTACTTAAGGGTCTCTATCATTAAAGTTTCTTATCTAGTCATCAAAATTGTGACTGATCTCACTATAAATTTACATCAATGTAAAATCTTTCTAGAAATTGATCAGTGGAGGAAACAATAAGTGAAACAATGGTGATATAGTGATACAATTTGAGATACTAAAAATTAATATACATTTAAATGTTTTCTTCCCGAGTGTACTGATGAGGTTAAATTTGTCTGTTTCAGGTGCAAAGAACATGGTTCCTGAGAACTTGCCGATGGGGATTTTGTTCTTTTCTCAAACAGCTGTTGGGATTCTTGGCAATTGGTCAATTCTTCTTCCTTATATCACATCTGTATTCATTGGGAAAAGTCTGATGCCCAAAGACCATATTTTAAGGCATTTGACTTTAGCCAATTCCTTGGTTATTATCTCAGGGGTAATTCCACACATAATGGTACAGCTGGGCAATTCCTCCTGGGTGACCTTTTATGTAAACTCACTCTCTACAGTAAACGAGTGGCCCGGGCATTTCCCTCCACTGCACCTGCCTCATGAGTTGCTTCCAAGCAATTACAATCAGCCCCAGCAACTCCAAGTGGATGAAACTTAAAAACTCAGTCTCAAAGTACATAGTTCTGTCCTGCTCACTCAGCTGGCTTGTACATCCTCTTCTAAACAGCAGAACAACTATAGGTGTAATTGATCCTTATAATAACAATAACGTTACTAAGAAAATCAAGTTGGGGTACTGCTCAGCAATTGTTTTTGGCAATACTGTAACTTTACTACATTTGTCCTTGCTTTGTTTCACTGATGGTCTGTACTTATGTCTGGTGATCTGGGCCAGTGTCTTCATGGTGAGCATCCTCTGTAGGCACAAGAGTCAGTTACAGCACATCCACAGTGCACAACACACCCTCAGAGTCTCACCTGAAGACAGAGCCACAAAAACCATCTTGACCCTTGTCTGTACCTTTGTCCTCTCCTACTCAATGTCCTTCATATTAGTTATATATACTGTGGCATTTGACAATCCAAGGCTGTGGATAATCAACATATTTACATTCCTACACACAAGTTTCTCCACGTTTTGCCCTTTCATCCTCCTCCATAATAACAAATCAGCTCCCAAGAATCATTTTCCCTGCTGTAGGAGAAGGTAATTTAACATGGTGACTAGTGTGTTATAATAAAATCAAATATTCTCTCATCCTTTATTGAATTTAACCTCACATATGACCAAGTGTTATTTAAAAAGTCAGTGACTCTGTAAAATAAACATGGACAGTTGTTACAGCTATGTAATGCTGGCTAAACAGTTCTATGATATTAAGATTTCTCTGTTTTCATTCAAAATATATGAAATTAGGAATCGTCATGTACTGAAGAGTATCTTTGCTTCAAGATATCCAATCAGCTGTTGAGGTATGAATTTCTCTGCAGGCACAGGCTGGTTTCTTGTCCCACTGCTTCAACAGAAAGAGAGAACAGAAAGGCAAAGAATAATCCAAGATTTCTGACATATTGAGAACAACATATTTGTGTGACCAGCTACACTGTATTTATTCATGTTTTGGCTTCGCTGATGTTATCTGATCTTATGATGTGGCTTTGTGGCTCCACTTCCAGGTTCCTCTATGGGAAGAAAAGTCAAGTGATGCATATTTGCTATACCCATTGTTTCCTTGATTTCTGATGGAAGCCAGAGACTTCCCTACTCATCCCAATCCTGCTGTGCACCTTTGTCACCTCCTATTCAGTTGCTTGTACCCTAGGATTCCCTATGGCAGCCTATAACAACCCAAGGCTATGGAGATTAACCTCTACATTTTTTACAACATGTCTCCTTGCTGTCTCATTGTACTTATCAGTGTTTGCCCACTTTATCTCCACTCGATTTTCCCTGTCATGAGAAAATATATTTTTATCTGTGTCCCAAATTCTATTGATTCTTGTTCATTAATATATTCATATGTTCTTTTATTCTTCATGCAATTCTTAGCCTCATTGTGGACCAGAAAATATTAGGTAATGTGAGAGTTAATGTTGATAGTCCCCTTGACAGGATCTAGAGTCCCAGGAAACAAACATCTGGACACATCTTTGAGGAAGTTTCTAAGCTGGGTTAACAGAGGTAGAGGACCCAATCTAATTCTGCACAGCCATCAGTCCTCTGATTAAACTAAATAAACTGGGGAAAGCAAGTTGAGAACTGGCATGCATCTCTCTTTGCTATCTGTCTATAGATGCCATGTTATCAGCTGCCTCAACCTCCTGATTCCATGATTCCTTCCCACAATGGACTGTACCCTGAAACTGCAAGCTAAAATAAACTCCTACCATCTTAAGTTGTTTTTTGTCAGAATAATGAGAAAATTAACTAAGACAAGCAATTCAATAGCATCCCGAATTATAGTGATAAAGATCACATGGACGATCATAAAGGCTACATCATATTTAAATGGAGTAAAGTTCTGGGGACATTTTTTCTCTTTACATTGCTGTGGCATGAGCATTATAATTCCTGATGGCAGGTTATGGTAAATAATACAAAATTTGTGGGAAGCTCTCAACTCAGGCTGATCCCCCAGAGCTTTCAATATTATGTGGCATGGGGTAATCGTTTTTTCTAACTTAGGTGATAAGACATGCTTAGGATTTCAACATTGTATATTGCCAGTGATCATGTCAGAGGAGCAGCAGTTGGCAAGTGAGCTTTGGGAGTTTGGCCCACCAAGAATCAAAGCACTGATGGGTGAATCTTGACTAGGCAAGGCCCCAAGGTCTTCAGCTTTGGGATCACCACTGCCTTTAATGTAGAGAGTGACTATCTCATGGAAATATCCCATTCTACTGGGCATTTTAACCTGTGGATTCTTATGAAGGTGATTTCCTCTTAAGCTGAACTGTTTAATTGAAGTGATGATTTTATACACTAATAGTGTTAATTTAAATAGAATTTTGATGAGTAAGGGTTTTAACAGATGTAGAAAGAGATTATGATAGAGGTTAGTTTAGTGGGAGAAATTAATACAGGTAAAGGTAGGATATTGTGTTGTCCCTGCCCCTAGTAGAGAAGGGGCTGCAGAAGGTAGAAAATAGGAACAAGGAAGTGTCACACAGCTGGACTAATGTTTTTCTCTTGAGAAGCCATATAGACTGTGGCTTAGGTTAATGATTAAGAAAGACAACTGAGTCCCATAGGCTAGGCTAGCTCAAGTTCTTTAAATCTTAATGTTGGGAGATGTCTTCACAGGTGTCGGTGTGCATCATAGCTGAAACAAAACTTTAAATAATGACTCAAGCTTAGGTTAAGATATTTTTGTTAATGGCTTTGAGATAAAACATCTTAGGAAACAATTTAAAGCTCAGAAAGACATTTTTAATAGCTGAGCAAGGGATTCGTTGAGGTCAGGGAACAAAAACAATGACAGCCTGGCTGTTGTTGACAGGATGGATTAGTGATCAAAGGTGATTCTTTGTACCCATTTCTGCCCTCAGCTTCCTGATATGATTTAATAAGAAAAAATTATTGATGAATGGGTATGTACCCTGAGGACTTAAAGAACAAATGACTGATTTTCATATGTAAAAGTTTAGATTTTTGATCCTTTAAGATTTTTATATGATTTCCTTTTGAGATAAGTAATAAAATTATCTATCTTTTCTTTGTAACCACAAAATGCAGCCTGCTGATAAAAGAATGGGCTGAGAAAATACCTTGCCTACTTTTACTTTGTTAATCTATAACAAGTTGCTTGGACATGAATGCATGTAGGTTCTTGGGGACAATTGGCTTTTCACGTGAAATACATAAAATGTTTAATCATGTATGGGAAATGAAAAACATGTTGCTTTCCATCTCTATTCATTATAATTATTCCCTTGACAATTAGATTGTAATCACATTGTAATTTGTTTATTGCTTGAAAGTATATGATGTAAAAGAAAAATAAAGATAGAGAGATGATAGAGAGACCCTAAAGGGGTGTGTGTGTGTGTGTGTGTGTGTGTGTGTGTGTGTGTGAGAGAGAGAGAGAGAGAGAGAGAGAAAGAGAGAGAGAGAGAGAGTGAGTTACCCTTTATCACTGGCCTAGAGAATTAAGTTTAACTCTCTGAAATAGAAAAGTTAATTGAGTGATTAGTTCTCTGACTCCATGGCTCCTCTCCAATTCCTGAGCTACTGAAGACTGGTCTCACAACAGCAGGATATACATAAGAAATGGGACATAACCTTGAGAATACAAAAACCTATTTCTCATCATCTGAAATAAAGGAAATAAGAATTTAAATAAGGACCATACTCATTGAAATCAATAGAAATAAACAATTTTACCCAATATAAAAAGAAAGTTTTCCTGTCATGATTTTAAGATCATGCAGTTCTCATCTAATCATATTTAAAACTATTGAACTACTTTTTTCTTCTTCCACTTCTCCTTTTCAATAATTTATATGTTTCTGAGGGAAAGTTGAACCATGTATTTGTGTCTGAATAGTTGGATTATATAAAAGAATGGGATGGGTTGTTGGGGTTATAGGGTCTGTGATTTCACAGATAGTAGAAATCTATATTAGGTGAGTATCATTTAGAGAAGAATTTGGTGGAAATTTGAGAACTGTCTAAGATAGTCTTGTAAAACAATAAATCTACCACTCTTTCAAGCAAAGAGAGAAGGATTGTTGTGAATATGAGGCCAGGATGGACATGATGGTAAATTTGAGGCTAGCCTGGGCTACCATGTCAGACCCAAGCAACTCAAAACATTAAAAACAAAAACCACGACCACCACTGATAACAACAAAATCTTTGAGAACTAATAATCAAAAGTTGTACTAGTTCAAAAAAATAGAACTTGGAATTGCCATTGCTCAGGGCTAGCCTCCAGAATGTGATGGAGAAATCAGGCTGCATTGACCTGGAAGCTTCATTCCTACTGGCTAAATGTCACAGTGCAGCGGAGTTCTATTTACACTAATGGAGAAGAAAAGTAATCATTTTGTGTATTCTCTGCTTTTGACACGTTGGTAGTGGAGCTGTACAATTTTACCCTTATTTTACGTTATTGGTATATGTTATTGTCAGTCCATATCAGTGTTGTAGGACTGTTTCACAGTTTTGAGTTCTTCTACACTGTGAACAATCCATTCTTTGATGTCTATTTCTTTCAAATGTTTTAATGAAAAATTTTTACCCATTGTATGGATGTCTCACAATTTAAAAAGTTAAGGATTTTTTTAGGTTAGCATGGAAAATAGCTGATTTTGTACATATGTATCATTATGTTTTGATTTCTTCCTGCTCCTGCCCTCCAGTGTCCCTCACTCTCAGCATGGTCCATTTCTTCCCCCTGTTAGTCCCCAATTTTGCTTTTCCCTCATGGCATCCACTTTATTTCACACCAGCAAGAATACCTCCCTTCTCATGATCCCCCCCTCTCCCTGAGATCCCTTTCCTTCTTCCCTCCACCCACACACACTTTCCTCCCCCTCCCCATCCCCCTCCCCATCCCCCTCTCTCTCTCTCTCTCTCCCCCTCTCTCTCTCTCTCTCTCTTTCTCACCCACATTCTCTTCCCCACACACTTACTTCAAATCTTTCTTTGTCTAGTTTATCAAATGTTTTTAAAACTAAAACTACATTCTGAGCTAATATAATTTTATCCAAGTGAGAAAGTGTCTAGGAGACACAGCACAGCTCTAAAAGCAGGATCAGAAGCAGAGAAAGAACAACTGTAGGTGAGAACAGAGGGCAGAAGGCTGTGTGGCTGCATTCAAACCTACAGAAAAGTAATCATTAATTGTACCCAGCTATGATACTGTGCAGAATAACAATGACTGATCTGGACATGCTCACTGGTGTAATAGTGATGAAACATCATAGGAATAACCAACCACTTTCTGATTGGGCTTAATTCCTGCTCCAAAGGCTAAAATCCATGCCTGGCATCATTACTGGGCTAAGAACCCATAGCAAGACAGGTCATATGCCTCAACAGAAAATCTATTACTTTAACTCCACTAAATGAACAGAGTTTTTAACTAACTCCAAACCCTTGCGATGTCCATAGAATAACTTATCTCTCAATCCTCATCAAGTAAGCTTCTATTTGCAACAGATGATGATTAACTCAGAGACCAATAACTGTCCAGGTGCAGAGAATAAGAGACTACATGATAACACTTATCCTTAAACAGGGTTTCTCTATCATATCCCCTCCACAAAAGACTCAGAAATCATTACAGAAAAGAGCCTGGAAAAACTTAAGAACTAGAGGTGGTGGATATGGAAACAGTGTCTTCTGAGCAGAGCAGAGAACCTATACATGTAAACTAACAGTGAGAGCATGCACAAGATCTGTGCAGATCGAAGCCAGAAAAAAAATAAATAAATAAAAAACCATTAGACAAAATTAAGATGGACACTAAATTCTACCCTAGCTATGGAACTATTGGCAATTGCTAATTGTTGAGATAAGAAGAGTTACAGTTTTCTCTAAGATCTTAGTCCCTGATAATCAGATCACACCCCTGAAAGATCATGCAAGCAAGATCAGGGATGCAGCCAGTCACCAAGAACCCCTACCCATTGCTGCCCCAGTTGCCAGCCATCAGGGAAAACTCCTGCAGGCAGGCTTCCCCACAGAAATCCCCCATTGTACCTGCAATCTACAAGACCAATGCCATACCCCAAACCTACCCAGCCCCTGAGACTCCAGTGGCTTTCTGAGACACAGAATCCACCAGCTCCAATCGACCAAGATTGGACCCAGAGTGGCCCCCTGAGACACAGACACAGCAAGCACAGATTAGACCGAGACTAGCTCACGCAGACACAGGCACCTCTTGCACCTATTGAAGGAAGAAATGGGTAGACACCTGTGCAAAAATACATGAAACAGTATAAAGAGCTATATGGCATCACCAGAACCTAGTGGTTCTACAACAGCAAGACCTGAACATCACAACATAGAAGAAACAGAAGAAAATGACCTTCAAAATAACTTTATGAGCTGGGCAGTGGTGGCACATGCCTTTAATCCCAGCTCTCAGGAGGCAGAGCCAGGCGGATCTCTGTGAGTTTGAGGCCAGCCTGGGCTACCAAGAGAGTTCCAGGAAAAAGGTGCCAAACTACACAGAGAAACCCTGTCTCGAAAAACCAAAAATAAAAAATAAAAAAATAACTTTATGAAGATTATAGAGGCATTTAAAGAGGAAATGAAAATTTCCCTTGAAGAATTTCAGAAAAAGACAAACAAAAAATTGTAAGAAATCAATAAATCCCTTAAAGAAAGCCAAGAAAACCATGAAAAGGCATTCAAACATGTGAAGAAAACAGTTCAAGACCTGAAAATTGAAATAGAAACAATGAAGAAGACACAAACAAAGGAATACTGGAAATAGTAAATCTGAGTAAATGAACAGGAACTACAGAAGTAAGTATGACCAACAGAATACAAGAGATGGAAGAAAGAATATCTGGCATAGAGGATATAATAGAGGAAATAGATTCATCAGTCAAAGAAAATACCACAGCCAAAAATGTCATAAAACAAAATGACCAGGAAATCTGGGATACCATGAAAAGGCCAAACCTAAGAATAATAGGGATAGAAGAAGGAGGAGAATACCAACTCAAAGGCACAGAAAATATATTCAACAAGATTATGGAAGAAAACTTTCCCAACTTAAAGAAGGAAACACCTATGAGGATACAAGAAGCTTATAGAATACCAAATAGACTAGATCCAAAAAAAAATCTCCATTGCCACATAATAACTAAACAACTAAACATATAGAATAAAGAAAGAATATTAAGACCAGCAAAGGAAAAGGCCAAGTGACTTATAAAGGCAGACCCATCCGAATAACATCTGAATTCTCAATGGGGACTCTGAAAGCCAGAAGTTCCTAGAAAGATGTAATGCAGACATTAAGAGACAATGGATGCCAGCCCAGACTACTACACCCAGCAAAACTTTAAATCAACATAGACTGACTGAACAAGACAAAACTAAATTTAAACAATACCTATCCACAAACCCACCCTACAGAAAGCACTAGAAGAAAAACTCTAACCCAAGGAAGTCAGATGCACCCATGAAAACACAGGCAATAGATAATCCTACACCAATGAATACCAAAGAAGGGAAACACACAATACTACCACCAAAAGATAACAGGAATTAACAATCACTGGTCATTAATATCCATTAATATTAATGGACTCAATTCACCTATAAAAAGACACAGGCTAACAGAATGGATATGAAATTAGAGACCATCCTTCTGCTGCGTACAAGAAACACACCCCAACTTCAAAGACAGACACTATGTTAGAGTAAAAGGCTGGGAAGACTTGTCAATCAAATGGACTTAAAAAGCTGGTATAGCTTCCTAATATCTAATATAATATACTTCAAACTAAAATCAATCAAAAGATATATCAAGAAGGACATTACACATTCATCACAGGAAAAATCCACCAAGATGAAGTCTCAATTCTGAACATTTATGCCCCGAAGACAAGGGCACCCACATTTGTAAAAGAAACATTACTAAAGCTTAAATCACACATCAAACCGCACACATTAACAGTGAAAGACTAAAAAACCCCATTCTCACCAATGAACAGATCTGCCAGACAGAAACTTAACAGAGAAATAAGGGAATCTAACAGATGTTATGACTCAAATGGACTTAATAGATATCTACAGAATATTCCACCCTAACAAAAAAAAAAGAATATAACTTCTCAGCACTCCATGGAACCTCCTCTAAAATTGACCACACACTCTGTAACAAAGCAAATCTCAATGGATACAAAAAAAAATAACCCCCTGTGTTTTATCAGACCACCATGGCTTAAAGTTAGATTTCAACAACAAAACTTACAGAAAGCCTACAATCTCATGGAAACTGAATAATGCTCAACTGAAATACCAACGGGTCAAGGAAGAAATAAAGAAAGAAATTAAATATTGTCTAGAATTCAATGAAAATGAAAATACAACAACAAACTTATGAGACACTATGAAAGCAATAATAAGAGGAAAATTCATAGCACTAAATGCCCACATAAAGAAGTTGGAGAAATCTCACACTAGCAATTTAACAGCACACCTAAAAGCTCTAGAACAAAAAAAAGCAAACTCACCCAGGATATATAGATGCCAGGAAATAATCAAATTGAGGGCTGAAATCAATAAAATAGAAACAAATAAAACATACAAAGGGGCTGGAAAGTGGCTCAGAGGTTAAGAGCACTGGCTGCTCTTCCAGAGGTCCTGAGTTCAATTTCCAGCAACCACATGGTGGCTCACAACCATCTGTAATGAGACCGGGTGCCCTCTTCTGGTCATACATGCTGTATACATAATAAAATAAATAAATCTTAAAAAAAAGAAATATACTTCACATTTGAAAAAAAATACAAAGAATTGAGGAAACAAAGAGTTGGTTCTTTGAGAAAATCAACAAGATAGACAAGCCCTTATTTAAACTAATCTAAAGGCAGAGAGAGAACATCCAAATCTAACGAAATCAGAAATGAAAAGGGAATCATAACAAAAGACGACAAGAACATTTAGAGAATCATCAGGTCACACTTCAAAAACCTGTACTCCACAAAATTGGAAAATCTAAAATAAATGGAAAATTTCTTTTAGATACCACATACCAAAATTAAATCAAGACCAGATAAAGAATTCAAATAGACCTATAACCCTAAGGAAATAGAAACAGTCATTAAACATCTCCCAACCAAAAGAAGCCAAGGACCAGCATTGAATTCTACTAGAATTTCAAAGAAGAGCTAATCCCAATATTCTTTGAATTGTTCCACACAATAAAAACAGAAGGAACATTACCAAATTCTTTTTATGAGGTTACAGTTACTCTGATACTCAAACCACACAAAGATGCAACAAAGAAAGAGAATTATAGACCAATCTCCCTCATAAACATTGATGCAAAAATACTCAATATAATACTGGCAAACTGAATTCAAAAACACATCAAAGAAATTATCCACCATGATCAAGTAGGCTTCATCCCAGAGATGCAAGGATGATTCAACATATAAAAATCTGTCAATTTAGTACACCATATAAACAAACTGAAAGAAAAAAAACACATGATCATCTCATTAGATGCTTAAAAGCCTTTGACAAAATCTAACACCCCTTCATGATAAAGGTCATGGAGAGATCAGGAATACAAGAAACATACCTAAACATAATAAAGGCAATTTACAGCAAGCCAACAGCCAATATCAAATTAAATGGAGAGAAACTCAAAGCGATTCCACTAAAATCAGGAACAAGACAAGGCTGTCCACTCTCCCAATATCTATTCAATATAGTACTCAAAGTCTTAGCTAGAGCAATAAGACTACAAAAGGAGGCCAAGGGGGTATAAATTGGAAAGGAAGAAGTCAAACTTTCACTATTTGCAGATAATATGAGAGTATGCATAAGTGATCAAAAAAATCTACCAGGGAATTCCTACAGCTGAAAAACTCCTTCAGTAATGTGGTAAGATACAAGCTTACCCCCCCCCCACCTAAAAAATATCAATAGCTCTCCTATATATAGAGGCTGAGACAGAAATCAGAGAAACATCACCCTTTATAATAGCCACAAATACTATAAAATACCTTGGAGTAATTCTAACTAAGCAAGTAAAAGACCTGTATGACAAGAACTTTAAGTCTCTGAAGAAAGAAATTGAAGGAGATATCAAAAAATGGAAAGATCTCCCATGCTCATGGGTAGGTAGAATTAACATAGTAAAAATGGCAATCTTACCAAAAGCAATCTACAGATTCAATGCAATCCCTATCAAATTACCAACACAATTCTTCACAGACCTGGAAAAAACAATACTCAACTTCATATGGAAAAACAAAAAAAACCAGGACAGCCAAAACAATCCTGTACAATAAAAACACCTCTAGAGGCATCACCATCCCTGATTTCAAGTTCTGGTTGTCTTAAGGCAGCATATTAGTTACTTTTCAGTTCTTGTGATAAAATATCATGATGATGCAATTTAGAGGAGAAAAGTGTTTATTTTGTCTTTAGGTCCAGAAGAGCTGAGTCTGTAGCAAGTCTTTCTCTGTTCCTCCTGCCAGCTCCCAAATAATCAAATAGAGACTTCTTATTAATTATCAATGCTCATCTGATAGCTTAGGCTCATTTCTAATTACCTCTTCTAACTTAAATAAACCAATTTCTATTAATTGACTTGCTGCAACAGCTCATAGCTTCTTAACTCATCTCCTACATGCCATGCTTCCTCTGCATCCAGCTGGCAAATCTGCCTTCTTCAATGAATGATCTAGTTCTATTATTCAGCTAAAGGAGCATAGCAGTAAAATGACTTCTAGTGACATACTGCTATACCCATCACTCAGTCCTCATCAGAGAAGCTTCTTGCAGTACATATGAACTAACACAGAGACCCATAACTAGCTCAAGCTTCATGGATCTATGTAAAAGAGGAGAAAAAAAGATTGTGAGACTTAGAGGGGATAAATGACTCTGAAGAAACAATGTCTTCCAGACACAATAGAACTGAAGCACTTATGAACTTATTCACAGAGGCTCTGGTAGCTTGCACAGTTCTGAACCAGATGAAGTTCTAACACTGAGAGGAGCAAGTGGACATGGGCTCCCATCCCTAACCAAGTAGTTATCTATACTTGATACCTTCTGATAAAAAAAAAAAATCAGTTTTCTCTCGTGGAGTCTGTCTTAGTCAGAGTTCAGTTGCTGCGATGAAACACCACAACCACAGTAACTCTTATAAAAGAAAGCATTTAATTGGGGCTTACTTACAGTTTCAGAGTTTTAGTTAATTATCATCTTGGTGGGAAGTATGGCAGCATGCAGGCAGATGTGGTGCTGGAGAAGTAACTGAGAGTTCTACATCTGGATCTGCAGGCAGTAAGAAGAGAGAGACTCTGGGCTTGGAATGGACTTTTGAAACCTCAAAGCCCACCTCCAGTGATGTGCTTCCTCCAACAAGGCCACACTTTCTAATCCTTTCACATAATGACCAAGCATTCAAATCTAGAGCCTGTGGTGGCCACTCTCCTTCAAACCACCACAGAGCCTCACTGTATGTATTAACCACACTTCAGGGCAGGCTTCACATCCAGGAGTTGTTGGCCAGCACAAAATAAAGTCACCAGTATTTTGTAAATTTTAAAAATTATTTTGTTTTGTTTGGCCATCATTTGTTTTATTGGTATATTTTAGTTGTTTATTTTGATTTCTGTTTTTGTGGAATTTTGTGTGTGTGTGTGTTTCTTGTTTGTTATTGTTTTGTGTTTTGTTTTGTTTTAATAAAATACACACAGAGAAGAGGTATGTAAGGTTTGGAGGATATGGGAGAAATTATGGGAAGAAAAAAGCATGATCAAAATGTATTGTATGAAAAAAAAGATACAAAAAACCATATTTCCTAGCTAGCATAGACAGACAATTTCTCAGAAGAATTGAAAAACACCACATACACACACACACACACACACACACACACACACACACACACACACACACACCAAGGTTTCCAAAAGGGAGAAAATGTTTGGTATTCTAGGCATCATTATGTGTTTTAACTAGTAACTTAACAAGTATTTGGGGAAATGGGGAGACACACTTACTACCCTCAAATAGGTTTATCTTGAATACTGTTGGGGATCTCCCCTGAAGCTGCCCTCTCCAGACCCCACCCAAAGAAAGCCAACCAAGCACCAGCTCCTCCTCTGGAATGTATTTAATGCCCCCTCCTCAGGAGCAGCCTTGAGGTTTCCCCTCATGGTTTCTTCTCTCCCCCTGTGACCACCCAGGAATGCTCTTCCCATTAAAACCTGTACTTTAATTCAGCAAGATCTGATGTACTACATCAGTGGAGAAGCCACATATCAGGATATGGCAGCCTTTCAAATATTTAATAACGTCCTAGGCAATAATTCTTAACAACCAAATAAATAGCCTACTTTAATAAAATGTAAAAGGACCTTCAAAATGCCTGATGAAATAACTATTTCATAATACAGAGCACATCAAATAAGAAATGTGAGTGTTAAATTAAATGGTAACATAAAAAAGTTAAAATTTTTATAGAGTTTAATCAAACCTAAAGATAAATACTAAAATGACTCCCTACTCTTTTCATCCTCTCACTTTGTTTCCTTCATCTGTCTATCATATCATTTTGAGCAGCATTTTTGTTTTAACTCTCATGCATATATTAAAAAGTGTCCTTTTATTGGCCAGACAGTGGTGGCACACACCTTTAATCCCAGCACTCAGGAGGGAGAGGCAGGTGGATCTCTGTGAATATGAGGCCAGCCTGGGCTACAGAGCAAACTCCAGGACAGTAAGAGCTGTTATACAGAGAAATCCCATCTCAAGAACAAACAAACAAACAAACAAAATGTGTCCTAATCATACAAACCAGTCCTAAAATTCCTTTCACCCCTACAGCTCAAACTCTCAGTTTGGTCTGAATGCAGGTCCCTTAGGGGAACCCCCGAGGCTGTCAAAGATAATCAAATGAAGCTGCATCTGCGTTCCTAGGTATATGTACTGAGACCCATCTTTAAGAATTATTGATGGGTTGCCCTATCTGTCTTTTGACTGATCCATCCTGATGAACATGGTTTCTGTGCTGCTTTGCTTCTGTTATTCTGAGAATAATCCTAACCAAGGGGGTGAAAGACCTCTAATAGTCACATTTCAAATTTCTAAAGAACAAGGTAGAGAAAGACACTAGAAGATTAGAAAACCTTCTGTGGTCATGAATGGGTAATAACATATTGTGGAAAATGACCCTACTACCAAAGTAAAGTTACAGGCTCAACACAATCCTAATAAAAATCACCACAACACTACTCGCAGAAACAGGAAAAAAATCCAGAATTCATATGGAACCACAAAAGTTCCTGAGTTACCAAGGTAATCCTGAGCAAAAAGAATGGTGCTAGAGGGATCACCATTAAAGGTGTAAATCTTTTTTCTTTCTTTTTTTATTATTAAGAAATTTCTGTTCATTTTACATACCAACCACACATGTCCCTCTCCTCCCCCACCTCCTTTGCACCTCCCCCAGCCTTCCTCCCAACCCATCCCCCATTCCCACCTTCTTCAAAGCAAGGACTCCCATGAGGAGTCAGCAGAGCCCAGTACATTCAGTTGAGAAAGGTCCAAGCCCCTCCTCCTGCACCAAGGCTCTACAAGGCGTCCCACCATAGGCACTGGGTTCCAAAAAGTCTGCTTATGCACCAAGGATGGATCTTGATCCCACTGCCAGGGGCTGCTTAAGCAGGTCAAGCTAAACAACTGTCTTGCCTATGCAGAGGACCTAGTCCAGTCCCATGGAGGCTCCACAGCCATTGGTCCCACTAGTTTGGTTTGATTATCTTTGTAGGTTTCCCCACCATGATCTTGATGCCCCTTGCTCATAAAATCCCTCTTCTCTCTCTTCAACTGGACTCCTTGAGCTTGGCCTGGTGCTTGGCTGTGGATCTCTGCATAAAGATGTCAATCTTACAGAGCTATTTTGAAAATTAAAAAAAAAAACAGCATAGTACTGTCACAAAAGCAGGTCAATGATCAATGAACAAAGCAGAAGACCCAAATATGAGAGAAAAATGGAGGCAGAATAAAGAGAAATGGAGAATGGCAAGTTTGCATCATCACAGGCTGTGCTAACATCTGCATTGAAGGAGTCCTGACCTTTGAGGAATATTGAAGCCAAAGGAAAGAATAAGACTTCTGTCTCTTCTCCAGTGTCCTTCTTAATCTAATACCTAGAATAAACTGTTTTGAACAGTAAGTTGAGTGACCAAAATCAGCAGCAGTTTCTGCAGTAATAGAGTTGTGACAATGATTTCATTTACATTGAAAGGTGTTCCCAAGCTCCTCACGATAATGCCCTGATTAGGAGCTTAGTCCCTCTCCAACAAATGATTTCATTCAATTTTCAAGTAATTATTATTATGCTGGCCTTTTTACTGTGGTAAAATATACATAATGCTCAGTCCCATGTCAGCTCCCCAGCTGTCAGTACGTGAGTTCTGACTAGCTCAGGTCAGCTATCTCTGTGGTTTTCCCCATCATGATCTTGACCGCCCTCCCCCTTGCTCCTATAATCTCTCCTCCCTTTCTTCAACTTCAACTCTTCAGTGCTTGGCTGTGGGTCTCTGCATCTGCTTCCATCAGTCACTGGATGTAGGTTCTGTGATGACAATTGGGGTAGTCACCAATCTGAGTACAGGAGAAGACTAGTTCAGGTACCCTCTCCACTATTGCTAGGAGTCTTATCTGGGGACATCCTTGTGGGTTCCTGGGGATTATTCTAGCACCAGGTTTCTCCCTAACTCCATACTGGCTCATTCTGTCAAGATATCTCTTTCATTGCTTTCCCTCTCTCTCCCTCCCCAAACTCAGGATAACAGCTGTGTGGCTTGATCTGTTTGTTGTGCCCCTCGAAATGGGAACAGCACCTTTACTGGGTGTATGAACTGGCTTTTTAGAGATCATTTCCCACTGTGTGTAGCCAAGGCTACACGGAGAAACCCTGTCTCAAAAAAGTCAAAAAAACAAAACAAAACAAAACAAAACAAAAAGCCCTTTACTAGTCAGTTCAGTTATTCCTTGTTGTGATGGCATGTACACAATAATTCCAGCTCTCCAAAGAAAGAAACAGGAGTATCAGGAGTTCAAGGACTGGAGGGCTGTGATGACTCCACGGTAAAAAGAATGTACTTAAAGCAACTTAGTTTGAACAAAATTAGCAAAGTACTACATTTCATGTTATGCATTTATTTTTTAATTAATTTTTTTCATTTTACCTACCAACTACTGTTCCCTCTCCCTTCCCTTCTCCCATCCCCCCAACTTCTCCTCATGTCATTCCCCCATTCACTCCTCATAAGGGGAAAGTCCCCCCCTTGAGTAGTCAACACAGGCTGGCACACCATATGGGGGTAGGACCAAGCCACTCCCCCTGCATCAAGTTTTTTGAGACAGGGTTTCTCTGTGTAGCCTTCGCTGTCTTGGAACTCACTCAGTAGACCTGGTTGGCCTCGAACTCACAGAGATCTGCCTGCCTCTGCCTCCCAAGTGCTGGGATTAAAGGTATGTGCCACCACTGTCCAGAAAACAGTGTTTCATGTAGCCTAGGCTGAGATCTAACTGACTAAGTAGTAAAGGATGTACTTGACCTCAAAATCCAATGGCCTTAGTCTTTAGGGTGTGAACATTTGGAGATTTGTATGGTATTTGTATGGGATTTTAAAAAACTGAATAGTCATTTGTTTAAGTTTTACACATAGTCTAACAAGAAGGATGAAACAATAATTATCACTTTTAATAATATCAAATCTCAAAGTTTTTACAGAGAAACAGGCACAATAACAAGCATGTATACCTACAAATATCAAGAGAAAGTAATTAGACTAAAGTTGACATATCCTGGAGGGAACTCAAACCCCAGAGACTGTAATTGGACTGTTTGTTTTCTTTGTCCAAAAGAGAGAGCAGAAATGTGGGACACATGTATTACTGAAATTGAACACTATGGGGCTGAGTGTGGGGAAGCTCAAGGACATCAGCACAGAGGTGTTCAGCAGCCAATGGCTTGGGGTCACAGTCTGGGTTATCCAAAGTGATAGGATGAAAGCCAAAAAGTAAAAAGAAAGAAACATGGTCTCCAGGATCAGGATGGTTCGTGTGGCTCTGTCCTCATGGGAAGGCCTTTGGGAGAGGCTGTGGCTATGAATGTGCTGGACTAGATGCTTGTGTTTATGCAGGACAAGGACCATGGAACCACTGGCCCAGGCCATGAGGACCAGACACATAATATCACTTAAGGATAGAATCACTCCCTCTAGTAAGAAAGTCAGTCTATCAGGAAAGATTGAGGAGCAGTACCTGTGTATTCCTCTAGCACTCAATTCTAAGAAAACGACGCCCCTTCTCCCTAAGGTTCATATTTCTCAGGGTTATGGTTCTAGGGTTGGGGGTGGAAAAAACTGTTAAACTCAGTACTCTCCTTAAGGAAAGAAAATATGTCTCAAAAAAAAAAAATGGGAAAAGAAGAAATGGAATGAATAGGTATAAGATATTATGGTAGACTGTCATATACATTAGTAAACAAATTTAGTAATATAGCAGCCTTTGCACTGTTATGAATTCTTATATGTTGATAAAATTATAAACTTTTTACATTCCTATTTAAGATAATTTGTATATTGATACAAATACAGAACTATGTTTGTTATATTGTACACATATTTTTACTCTCATGTGAAATATTTGTATATTGATACAAATGTGAATTTATATCTGTCATACTGTATGTATGTTCTACTTCTGTTTAAGATATTCTGTATACTGATATATATTTAGGATTATTATCATATTGCATATTGCACTATACATTCCTACCTCTGTTAAAGTTATTTTGTGTATTGTCACAATTTAAAGTCATTGTCCTTTTACTGTACATCTGCTCACAGACTGTTTGCCTTATTTATAGGAAGCTTAGTCCTTAGGTTGTTTAGGTAGATAAGACTTACATAGTTATTGTCACCTATGCTTGTCATCTCTATAATTATGTTAGTTAGGTTATCCAGATTTATAAATACATAGGTCAGATGGACAGGTAATCTTCAAACACTTCATGGACCTAGAGAACATGGCATTTAAATAACTTAGAATTCTGTTGACATGAGACATAACTGCTCCTGGCAGCACCAATTTGATCCCGAGAGAATGTTGGGCTTCTAAGACATTTCCATTTGGAAGTTTGTCTTCTTGGCACAAAATGGCCTACTGGGCAAAGAACTGCCCTCGCCTCAACTGCTGACAATACAAATGCTGTCCTTTCTGGACAAGTGGGACACAAGGAAAGCGACCACTATACTTTGCCAAGACAGGGTAAGATGGTCTTTCAGAATTCCTGCTTCTGAAAATGGTCTGTCAGATACTCTAGGCCTGTAGCCAATTTGAATGCACCAACGATACTGAGAAACATTAGGTGACTGTCCAGGCTGCTAGCTGTCTCTGTCTACTCTTGCAAGACTCCCGAAAGTTGCTTGCGTCCTTCTCTCATTTCTCAGATATTATTATATTCCTTCTCAGGTCTTTGATGAGGTTGGAGATTAGCAGTTATAGTTACAACTTAGTATATATACATATATAATATCTTAGATAGGATATATTAGGTATTAGACTCAGGTTCTTTAGGATAGGACACCTTTTGGAATGATCTTTGTAACACGCCACCTATCCATGCCCTAGACTTCCCTGGATTTTACTATGTGTTTTTTGCTTGATATTGTTTGTACTTATTGTAATTCCAACTTATCTAGGTCATTATCCCTCATTACTCCTGGACAATATTTGATAACCATCTCTTTGTATATAGTCTTGTATTAGGTTAGAACTTTCTTATTTAGACAAAAGGGGGAGATGTAGTGGATAGGCATCCCAGCATTGGCCTGGAAGTTCCAACCCCCACTGAGGCTTCGGTAATGGTCACACCCACAAGGCGGGGCAGAGGAGGAAGCAGAAGACGAAGGATCGGGAAGAACTCACTCTCTTGGTTCCGGGAGGCCGGACGCGAGAGGTGGACCGAGCAGAGTTCTCCAGAGAACGCCGCCGCCGGACTACCCTCTACCTTGCCAGACTCTGTGACCTACCCCTTCATTTGTAAGTTACCCCACAAAATAAACTTCCCTTTTAACTACGTGGAGTGGCCTTAATAATTCCACCAATACTCCACCCCATGACAGACTTACGTTCTGCAATATTACTCTACACTGTGTGGAGATTTGTCACTGTGATTGGTTTAATAAAAAGCTAAATGACCAAATAACTAGGCAGCATTTTTAGGACAGAGAGAATGCTTGGAATAAGAAGGCATAGTCACCAGCTGGACATGGAGGAAGTATGACATGAAGGAGATGAGGTAACAAGCCATGAGTCATGTGGCAGGAAGCAAATTGATAGAAATAGGTTAAATTAAGTTATAAGAGATAGTTAGAAGCAAGCCTAAGCTGTTGGCTGAAATTTTATAATTAATAAGAAGTCTATATGTGGTCATTTGGGAGCTGGCAGGTGGGACAGAGAAAGACTTGCTACAAATGATGCCCAAGTCCCAGGCCCGTATTTCTATGTAAGACATGAGAAACCTTAAAACAAAAATGGAGATATATGGGGTTTCCTAATACTGCATTTTCTCAGGTGGGCCACAATATGGACACATATCTCCCAGCCATACTCTGCTGGCTTGAGCTGCCAGCTCACCATGAGCTAAACTATGTGGCAGGTTAAGATTTTGCTCATGAAAACAGAAAAAATTACAGATATGCAGTAAAGCAGGTTCAGGTTAAAAAAAAAAAACTCTAAACAGGTTGCAGCATGTTTAACATTATGTGTAGTCTTAAAAAAAAATAAGAAAAAGAGTATACTGACAGTCATAAAAATAAATAAGTAAATGAATAAAGTCTTTAAAGAAAGAATAAAGTAATAAAAAAGAGTAAGTTATGTTGAGATGAGAAATACACAGGGAGTTTGAATCCTATGTGCTATTGTGTTGTCTTTGAATTTTTTGATTGCTAATGAACAAATAATAGCTGCTGGCAGACAGTGGATTATAGAAACTGCTGAATTAAGGCAGCCTATATATTTTTAAAATATCTTAGCTTCAAAATGGAAGTCAAAAAATATGTTGGGCTGGAAAAAAAGGTTATGCTTTTGGTTCCACAGAAAATGAAAGGCTGTGGATACATTCAAGGTTAAAGAGGATCAAATATGGTCAGGGAAGATCCCTTGAAAATCCTGGCTATCCACATAAAGAAATAAACCTAGAAAAACTTCAAGATAGATGATGAATATGTTTACCTGATCAAACATAAAACAAAAAAAAAAATCATCTTTGGCTGCCTTGTGTACAACACACCGAGTATACCTGTATTAATAGAGGTATGTCTGTTACCTTTAAAATTTATTTGCTTTCAGTTCAAGAGAACCATATACCAGTGAAAATGGGTGGCCCTGGTGATGCAGGCTCTCAGAGTGCCTCTGTCACAAATTCTTCAAAGATCTACATGCAGAACAGCTTCAAGCCTGCTGGTTGAGATGGTCCAGCCTTGAAGACTATTCTAGCCAAGACGTGAATATTGTTCTAAAACTTTCAGAGTCCCTTAAAGACTCCAGCATCCCCAGAAAACAGGAAGCAGTCTGGAGAACACAACTCCAATATTCCCAAGAGATGAGGTACATTGTTTGGTTATTTGTTGGGTTATGGATGTTTGTCAATGTTTAGAGGGTGATATAAAAATTTAATATAGGATAAAAGACAGCTATTAATCTCAAATATTTTACATTGGTATGGATTTTGGTATATTGATACAAATTTAAAGTTATTTTTGTTATACTAAATGTCTATTTCTACTGTTTGGGGTATTGTGCTTACGCAGCTCATTTAAATATGTAAAGTATAATTAAGAAATGCAGGTTAGCAGATAGTCATCTATAATAATCAAACCTCTAGTCCTAATAGGTATGTTTTCAAGGTAAAACAGATTTATTTAGATAGGTAAATAGTCTTCAAACACTACAAAGACTTACCTACAGAATATGGAATTTTAGATGTTTAATAACATAGGGCTTTTCTTGACAGAGAGTCATTTCTGCCCTGGCAGCACCACTCTACTTCATAAAAGGATGATGGGTATCAAAGAAACTCTGTATGGAGTTTGCTTTCATTGTGGCAAGGTTGGCCACTGGCCAAAGAAACTGCTCTTGCCTTGACTGCTGAGAGTATGCTGTACAAACTGGACAAGCAGGACATAAAAGCAAAAGACTGTCAAGCTTTACCATGATAAGATGGAAGAGTCCTTCAAAATTCCTGCTTCATAGAAAAGTCTGCCAGACATTCTGCAGGACACACAGGAAAGCAATTGCTGAACTTTGCCAAGACTAGATGGTCAATCCTTCAAAACTCTTGCTTCATAGAAGAGCCTGCCAGATATTCTAGGCTGTAGGCCTAAAATGAATGCCCAACACTGTAGAGGAACCTTGGGTGACTGTCTAGGCAGCCAGGTATATGTCATTTCTATAGGTTTGGAAAGGGCTTGCACTGTACTTCCTGTTTACTCAGGTAATATTATATCCTTCTATAGTCTTAATGGAGTTGAAGACTAGGTAGTTATACTTGCAGTTTTTCTTAGGTATGATAAAAAGTAATTAGGTGTAGAGCTTTGGACTCATCAAGATAGAATACATAATGGAGTGTTTTCTCCAAATATACCAAAGAAAAGTGGACTGCACATTGTAAATGTAGTTCTTTCCTGACAATTGTTTTAATTGTTTATAGTTTTATTATGTGAGAGTTAGAAATCCTTTCTTTTTTATTTAGACAAAAAGGAGGAACTATAAAGTATTCCTTTACACTGTGTGAAGATATGTCACTGTGATTGGTTTAATGAAAAAGTTAAATAGCCAATAGCTAGGCAGGATTTTCAGGGCAGACGGAATGCTGGTAAGAAGGCAGAGTTGCCAGCTGGATGTAGGGGAAGCATGGAATGTAGGAGATAAGGTAAGAAGTCATGAGCTGTTGCAGCGAGTAAATTAATAGAAATGGTTAATTTAAGTTATACAAGCTAAGTAAAAACAAACCTAAGTTATTGGCCGAGCATTCATAATAAATAAGAAGTCTTCATGTGGTTAATTGGGAGCTGGCAAGTGGAACAGAGAAAGACTTAGCTTCTCTGGACCTAAAGACAAAATAAACATTTTTCTCCTCTAAATTGCATTGTCATGATATTTTATCACAGCAACAGAAAAATAACTAATATGCTGCTTTAAGACAACAAGAAATGACTTTCCACACAAAATACATTTTAAATGTGAATTAAGAACATACCATTTAAGCTAGGTAGTAGTGGTGCACACCTTTAATCTCAGCACTCCAGGACAGAGGTAGGTGGATCTCTGTGAGTTCAAAGCCAACCTAGACTTCAGAGCAAGTTCCAGGACAGGCTCCAAAACTACACAAAGAAACCCTGTCTCGGAAACACACACACACACACACACACACACACACACACACACACACACATCATTTGTAAATGCTGCACAGGGTCTTCTTACAGCATTATTTATAGCCACAAAAACTGGAAGCTCTCCTCCTTGGTCACTGAAAGCTGGAATGAACTGGCATTGCCTGGTGAGGACATCCTGTTTGCTGCTTCCCTTTGACGAAATACCATTATTTACAAAACCAAGGAAGCAAGACTGCAAGTATGCACCTCAATTTGTGTATCTTTTAAAGATCAGAATAAACTATAGTCTCTAAAATTAGTTCTTACGGGGGACAAAAGGTTCAGAGAAGTGCCTGCTCTTGCAGAGAATCTGTGTTTGATTTCTAGTACCCACATGGTATCTCACAACTACCTGCATCTCCAGTTCCAGGGGATGCAATGCCCTTGACTTCCGTGAGCTCCTGGATATATGTGGTGCTCATAAACTCATGCAGGTTAACATGTGGCACACAAAAAAATAATTTGAAGAAAAATTATCCCATGTGTGAGCCTATAAACAATGCAAAGAAGACAACGCAAAGCTAGGTCAGCACAGCTGATCTTACTTCTTGTTTAGATTAGAAGTATATTTGAGGGGATGGTGAGTGGATCAGAAGGCCAAGTTCTTACTGCCAAGCCTGATGGACTAAGTTTATTCTATGGGATCCACAGAGTGGAAAAAAAGAAAAAATTCTTGTAAGTTTTCTTCTGATCTCCACATTCAAAAAATGGCACATACATACATGCATGCATACATACATACACACATGAACACAAATAAATTTAAACTATAAAAATGGGACTGGACTGATTGCTCAGTAGTTAAGAGCACATCATGCTCAGCTAGAGGATCTGGGTTCAGTTCCCAGGACTCACTTCAGGCAGTCCACAATACCCTGTAACTCAAGCTGTCAGGGATCCAATGAACTCCTCTGTATTTCATAGGCACTGCACAAAACCACACACAGATGCACACAAAAGTACACAAACAAAAATTGGAAGAAATAAGTATATTAATATGCAAATAGTAGATTTTTCTTAAACATATATAATACTAAAATTTGTGTGAAATATAACTCATAAATCTAAAAGTTAATCTTAAAAAAATAACTAGCCAGGCATGATAGAGAGCACCATTAATCTCATCACTGAAGAGGCAAAGGCAGTGAATCTCTGATATAGAGACTAGCCTGGGCTATACAGCAAGTTCTGGCTATCCAAGATTATACAGTGAGTCCTTGTCTCAAAATAAATGAACTATCAAATCAACAAACATACCCCACCAAAAAAAGAAGATGATAGAAACATCACCTAAAATGTAATATTTTTTACCAAATTCACCTTCAACAAAATAACACTGAAAGAGGCCATTTAATTTGAAGGAGAGCGATGAGGGAACATAGGATGGTTGGGTAAAGGGAAAACATTTTAATTAAATGATAATAGCAAAAAATAAGTTAAAGAAAAAGAGCTATAACTAGAGACAGAGGAGATAGGTCAGCAGTTAAGAACACTGTTGTCCCTGAAGAGGTCACATCCTCAGCTCCTGAACCCAAACAGTGGGTCACAACAGAGCTTAGTTCCAGAGACTCCAGTGACTTCTTCTGACATCCACGAAAATTCAGAACATACACGTTACACAGACATACATGAAGGCAAAACACTCAAACACATGAAGTAAAATCAATAAGTCCAAAAATTTCAAAATAAGTATCTTTGTAAGAAATTTTTATGTGTTCAAAAATTTCTACTATTATACTAATACCTTACATAACAGCCATTATTAGGTTTTGGAAAATACTACAATCTGGATAAAGGACAGAGGAGATAAAGTAGGAAATGCAAAACAATAAAACATGCTTGTGACAGAATTTCTTAAAGGGCTAAGCATATGGCTCAATGATAAAACGCTTATCCAGCATGCACAAGGCTCCAGAATCAATTCGTGGTATTGCAAAGAAAACCGATTTGCCATAAGTAAAACAACATTATTTCCAGTGTTACCAACAATGGGGTAAAAGTGCAGGATGAGAAGAAAAAGAACACTCAGGTAAGTGCACAAAAATCTTGTCATGCTATCCCGAGGAATGAAGTCTGGGCACTAGAATAACACACCAAAACAAGATACTCTCTCAATCCCAGACATGCTAAGATGTCAGATCTTAGCTACCAGTTAACAACTGAAGTCATTCCTAGAAACACAAACAGCTTCCTCCTTTTCTGTGTTTAAATGTTCCCTGTGGACACACAAGTAAGAAATAAGCTGGACACATCTTAATTCTAGAATAAGGACAGGAAAATGTTCCTTCTCAAGTCTGCTTGTCCAGAGCAGACCCTGTTTGTTTCCACTGCCTGGACATGGGATTAGGTGACAGCCTTGGAATCTCATTGGACAGGTGATAGGTACAGTGGGTTGAGAGCTATCCAGGTACTGCCACTCTGGTGACATGTTAGAGTCACAGGTAATATATCTAAGGACTGTAATTCTTCCTGCCCCAGAATCCTGGAAATGTGTTAGTCAATTTTTAATGACATTTAATCACATTTGTAAAAGAGTCTCCAAAAAGAAATAATTGACATACTATGATTCATCCTACAGCTAACGGCTAGTAAAAAAAGAGAGTGTATTGTTGTATAGATCTGTAAGAAAACACTGAGAGGCATGTTCACAGATCCAACTGAAGACAGCATGCTACCATATATGTTTTAGTTATCCTAGATAGTCATGCACACATGTAGGCTAAAATAAGTGAATCATATGAGCTCACAGGTTCCTGGTCAGTTCTGGACAATATTCCTAGAATGTGTCTCAAAAATTTTGTGGTTCTACATCATATTTCTTGAGACATTTTCAGAGGAAAAAAATCTATCAGAAAAGAAGGCAACAACTTACCAGTAGCCACCTCAGTCACACACAGAGTGTGTGCACAGGAGGGCATTTCATCCCTGAGATAAAGGCTTCGCACACAGTGAGGTCATCCTGCTGGGAGGTGATTATCATTTCACCCTTCAGTGTCACGACAGAGTCTGCATGGAGATTAGAAATCATCTCAGAAAAACATCTGCACCGTGTTCAAATCCCTGAAAGGGATTAGAGTTATTAGTGATGGATCAGGGCAGGGCAGGGGGATTACTGAGCAAACACCAGCTGAGATGGCTGAAAAACACCAGGTGGAAATGACAAGGGAGATGAGGGCACTGAGGTTAGGAAGTGAGAGTAAGTTGGGCTGTGTATCTTAGTCACTTGAGGGCTTCACTTCACGTGTGGTTATTTTTCAGTCCTGTGAAATCTACACCATGAATATCTAGAAGAGGGAAGATGAGGATCAATGGGTAAGAGTGAGCTGCTAGGTATGACAATTGATCTTAACCAAAAAGACAAGAAATGATGATCTGTCAGAAGTACATTTAGAGAAACTCATCTGCAGATTCTAGGGGCATGATTAGACACCTAGTGTGTGTCTCATAGTTGCTTTGGGTTTACAAGATGCAGCAAGAAAAATACTGGTACCAGGGACATGGCTCACCAGATAAAACACTTGCCTCCAAATCTGACAACCTTGGTTTACTCCCTGGGACCTGCTGAGTCAAAGCCAAGAACAGACTCACACAAGTTGCACTTTGATCTCCACACATGAGCTGTGGCATATGTACACACACAGCAAGTAAGTAAGCAACTACATAAATAAATAAAGATTTTAAAGCTGGCAAAGATTCTGGCTCCTCTTTTGTGGAGAGCATGGTCAAGAAAAATGGAAAATGACAAATGATATATAAGATATTCAATGTGTTGTAGGACAGTAAGTTCTTTACATGAAAAGAAGGCATCAGAGACTGCAACTGTTCCCTTGCCCCGGCCAGCGGGGTGTCAAGGGGGGCCACCCACCTGTGGGAGCGAATGACAGGACAGGACAACACGAAGAGACGGACAGCAAGACAGTATTCTGATCAAGCCACCAATCTTTATTTTCCTCCACATGGCTTATATAGCATAAGAGGGGAAGGGGCAGGAAGGCGGGAAGTAGAAAGGATGTGGAAGGCATGCAGTATGTGGGAGACGGAGACGTGCAGGTCCTGCAACTGCAGGAAGTCTGCTAAGGTGACTGGTCAGGGGCCATTTGTTCTGTTGCTAGGCTTCCTGACCATGGAATGTTCTTTACATTCGGTTGCCATGGCACCTGACTGTGGAATGTTCTTATCTTTGGGAGCCTCCAGTTAGCAAACAGGTGTTACTGCCCTGGGAGAGGGGGGAAGGCAGTGGGTTTATGACTTATTCTCTGGCTTAGCTAGTATTTTCCATGGTTCATGTTTGGTTCCTGAAATCTTGGTCCCTAACATTCCCTGAGACAGAGACCTCCAGCACCCCATTGGACTAAGAGGTGAGTCTTTCCTCACACCTGAACAACCCAGCCCCTAGACTTTGGGTCCAGCAGCATAACCCTGCACCCCTATACCACTACCCATTGCAGTCCCAGTTTCAGGCCAGTCAGGCAGGCAGACCCCTGCAGACAGGTCAGACTACCACCATCCCACATCAGACCCTGTAACCCAAGCCCCACCTCCCCCAAATCCCACCCACTCTCCAAGACTGCAACTGTTCCCTGAGAGAGAGACCAGCAGCACCCGGTTGGATTAAGAGGCCAGTCAGCAGGCAGACCTACTGCAGACAGGTCAGACTACCACCATCCCCCACCAGACCTTGTAACCCACAAGCCCCATCCTTCCCAACCGCCCCATGTGCCAAGATTACAACTACTCCCTGAGACAGAGCCCACAAGGACCAATTGGACTAAGAGCTTCACCCTGAGACAAAAAATCCATCCAGCACTGACTAGACCAAGAGCTCCCACTGGACCAAGAGTATCAATCAGAACAAGAGAGCTTCCCTCAGACACAGACACCGCTTGCACCAAGTGGAGAAAGAGATGGGTAGACACCAGTGCAAAAATACAGCCAACAACAAAAAACCCACCATGGCTCCATCAGAACCTACATCAGCAAGACCTGAACATCTAAACACAGAAGAAACAGAAGAAATTGACCTTAAAAAAATGACCTAAAGAAGATGATAGAGATCTTTAAAGAGGAAATGAAAAATTCCTTTAAAGAATTAGAGGAAAAGTCAAACAAAAAATGGGAAGCAACCAGTAAATCCCTTAAAAGCCAAGAGAAATCAATGAAAAAAAAGAGGGAAACAGCTCAAGATTTGAAATCTGAAATCAAGAAATCAAGACACAAACTGAGGTAATGCTGGAAGTGGAAAATCTGAGTAAAAGAACAGGAACTACAGATGCAAGCATAACCAACAAAATGCAAGAGATGGAAGAGTGGATCTCTGGTGCTGATTATACAGTAGAGAAAATAGATTCATTGGTCAAAGAAAACACTAAAGCCAATAAAGTTGTGACCCAAAATGTCCAGGAAATTTGGGATACCATGAAAAGACCAAACCTAAAATAATAGGGATAGAAGAAGAAGAAAAATACCAACTCAAAGGCACAGAAAATATATTCAACAATATCATAGAAGAAAACTTTCCCAAACTAAAGAAGGAAATGCCTATGAAGATACAAGAAGCTTACAGAACACCAAATAGACTGGATCCAAAAATTACCTTCCCTCATCACATAATAATCAAACCACTAAACATAAAGAATAAAGAAAAATATTAAGAGCTGCAAAGGAAAAAGGTCAGGTTACATATAAAGGCAGACCCATAAGAACAACACCTGACTTCTCAATGGAGACTATAAAAGCCAAAAGTTTGTAGACAGACATTATGCAGACACTAAGAGACCATGGATGCCAGCCCAGACAATTATACGCAGCAAACGCTCAATCAACATAGACGGAGTAAACAAAATATTTCATGATAAAACCAGATTTAAACAATATCTCTCCACAAACCCAGCCCTACAGAAAGCACATGAAGGAAAAATCCAACCTAAGGAATTTAGATACACCCATGAAAACACAGGCAAGAGATAGTCCCATGCCAACAAATACCGATGAAGGGAAACATACAACACTACCATCAAAAAATAACAGGAATTAACAATAACGAGTCATTAATATCCATTAATATCAATGGTCTCAATTCACCTATAAAAAGACACAGGCTAACAAAATGGAAACAAAAACAAGATCCATCCATTTGATGAATACAAGAAACACATCTCAAGACAAAGACAGACACTACCTCAGAATAAAAGGCTGGGAAAAGACTTTCCAATCTAATGGATCTATGAAGCAAGCTGGTGTAGCTTTCCTAATATCTAATAAAATAGACTTCAAACTAAAATCAATTGAAATAGATCAGAAAGGACATTACACATTTATCACAGGGAAAATCTGACAAGATGAAGTTTCAATTCTGAATATTTATGCCCAAAATACAAGGGTACCTACATCTGTAAAAGAAACATTACTAAAGCTTAAATCACGCATCAAACCTCATACACTAGTAGTGAGAGATTTCAACACCCTACTCTCAACAATGGACAGGTCTGCCAGACAGAAAATTAACAGAGAAATAAGCGAACTAACAGACATTATGACTCAAATGGACTTAGATATCTACAGAATATTCCAACCTAACACAAAAGAATATACCTTCTTTTCAGCACCCCATGGAACCTTCTCCAAAATCGACCACATGCTTGGTCACAAAGAAAATCTCAGGAGATACAAAAAAATTGAAAAAAATCTCCTGTATCTTATCAAACCACCATGGCTTAAAGTTAGATTTCAACAACAAAAACTACAGAAGGCCATAATCTCATGGAAACTGAATAATGCCCAATTAAATCACCAATGGGTCAAGAAAGAAATAAAGAAATTAAAGATTTCCTAGAATTCAATGAAAAGAAATGTACAACATATCAGAACTTATGGAACACTATGAAAGCTGTGCTAAGAGGAAAGTTCATAGCTCTAAATGCCCACATAAAGAAGTTGGAGAAATCTCACACTAGTGATTTAACAGCACAACTGAACGCTCTAGAACAAGAAGAAGCAAACTCACCCAGGAGAAACAGACACTGGGAAATAATCAAATTGAAGGCTGAAATTAATAAAATAGAAACAAAGAGAACAATACAAAGAATCAATGAAACAAAGAGTTGGTTCTTTGAGAAAATCAACAAGATAGACAAGCCCTTATCCAAACTAACCAAAAAGCAGCAAGAGAGCATCCAAATTAACAAAATGAAAAGTGAAAAGGGGGACATAACAACAGACAATGAGGAAATTTAGATAATCATCAGGTCATACTTCAAAAACCTGTACTCCACAAAATTGGAAAATATGAAAGAAATGGATTATTTTCTGGATAGATACCACATACCAAAGTTAAATCAAGGTCAAATAAACTATTTAAATAGACCAATAAGCTCTCAGGAAATAAAAATGTTCACTAAAAGTCTCTCAACCAAAAAAAGCCCAGGACCTGATGGTTTCAGCATGAATTCTACCAGATTTTCAAAGAAGAGCTAATATTAATACTCTTCAAATTGTTCCACACAATAAAAACAGAAGGAATGTTGCCAAATTCCTTTTATGAGGCTATAGTCAACCTGATACCCAAACAACACAAAGATGCAACAAAGAAAGAGAATTAGAGAACAGTCTACCTCATGAACATTGATGCAAAAATACTCAATAAAATACTGGCTAACCAAATCCAAGAACACATCAAAAAAAAAAAAAAAAATATATATATATATATATATATATATATATATATATATATATATATATATATATATCCACCATGATCAAGTAGGCTTCATCCCAGGGCTACAAGGATGGTTCAACATATGAAAATCAGTCAATGTAATACACCATATAAACAAACTAAAAGAAAAAAACCACATGATCATCTCAATGGATGCTGAAAGAGCCTTTGACAAAATCCAACACACCTTCATGATAAAGGGCTTAGAGAGATCAAGAATACAAGGAACATACCTAAACATAAAAAAGACAATTTACAGCAACCTGACAGCCAACATCAAGTTAAATGGAGAAAAACTCAAAGCCATTCCATTAAAATCAGGAAGAAGACAAGGCTATCCACTCTCCCCATACTTATTCAACATAGTATTTGAAGTTCTAGCTAGAACAATGAGACAACAAAAAGGAGATCAAGAAGATACAAATTGGAAAAGAAGAAGTCAAACTTTCACTATTTGTAGATGATATGATAGTATACAGATGATATGATAGTATACATGATAGAATTCCCCAAAAATTCTACCAGGGAACTCCAACAGCTAATAAATTCCTTAAGTAAAGTGGCAGGATCCAAGATCAACTCAAAAAAGTCAGTAGCCTTCCTATATACAAATGATGAATGGGCCGAGAAAGAAATCAGAGAAACATCACCCTTTACAATAGCCACAAATAATATAAAATACTTTGGGGTAACTCTAACTAAGCAAGTGAAAGACCTGTATGATAAAGCCTTTAAGTCTCTGAAGAAAGAAATTGAAGAAGATATCAGAAAATGGAAAGATCTGCTATGCTCATGGACAGGTAGATTTAACATAGTAAAAATGACGATCTTACCAAAAGCAATCTACAGATTCAATGCAATCCCCTTCAAAATACCAACACAATTATTCACAGACTTAGAAAGAACAATACTTAACTTTATATGAAAAAACAAAAAATCCTGTATAATAAAGCAACCTCTGGAGGCATCATGATCCCTGACCTCAAACTCTACTATAGAGCTATAGTAATAAAAAGCAGCTTGGTACTGGCACAACATCTTCAACAAATGGTGCTGGCATAACTGGATATCAACATGCAGAAGATCACAAATAGATCCATATCTGTTGCCATGCACAAAACTCAAATCCAAGTGGATCAAAGACCTCAATATAAATCCAGTTACACTGAACTTAATAGAAAAGAAAGTAGGAAGTAGTTTTGAATGCATCAGCACAGACCACTTCCTAAATATAACACTAGTAGCTCATACACTGAGAGCAACAATTAATAAATGGGACCTCCTGAAACTGAGAAGCTTTTTTTGCCTGTTTAACCTTTTTTTTATTACTAAATATGTTTATTTATTAAAATTTTTTTCCATTCTACATACCAATCCCAGTTGCCCCTCCCTCCCTTTCTCCCACCTCCTTACCTCCCTCCCACTCTGCCCCCATCCACTCCTCAGAGTGGGTAAGGCCTCCCATAGTAGTCAACAAAGTCTGGCATACCAGAAACTAAGAAGCTTTTATAGAGCAAAGGACATGGTAAATAAGACAAAATGACAGCCTACAGAATTGGAAAAGTTCTTTACCAACCCCACATCTGACAGAGGGCTGATATCCAAAATATATAAAGAACTCAAAAAGCTAGACATCAAAATACTGAACAATTTGATTAAAAATGGGCTACAGAGCTAAAACAGAGAATTCTCAACAGAAGAATCTTTAATGGCTGAAAGACATTTAAAGAATTGCTCAACATCCTTAGTCATCAGGGAGATGCAAATCAAAACAACTCTGAGATACCATCTTACACCTGTCAGAATGGCTAAGATCAAAAACACTGAAGACAGCTTATGTCAGAGAGGATGTGGAGAAAGGGAAACACTCCTCCACTGTTGGTGGGAATGCAAGCATGTACAGCCACTCTGGAAATCAGTATGTCAGTTTTTCAGAAAATTGGGAATCAGTCTTCCTCAAGACCCAGCTATACCACTCTTGGGCATATACCCAAGGAATGCTCAATCTTACCACAAGGACACATGGTCAACTATTTTCATATCAGCTCTATTCATAATACCAAGAACCTGGAAACAACCTAGATGTCCCTCAACTGAAGAACAGATAAAGAAAATGTGGCACATAAACACAATTGGGCACTACTCAGCAGTAAAAAGCAATGATATCAAGAAATTTGCAGTCAAATGGATGGAACTAGAAAATACCATCCTGAGTGAGGTAACCCAGACTCAGAAGGACAAACATAGTATGTACTCACTCATAAGTGGACAACAGATATGAGGGAAGGGATGGCCACACTGCAACCCACAGCTCCAGAGAGGCTAGCTAACAGGAAAAGACCCTAGGAGGGACACATGGATGACCCAGCAATGGAGAAGTGAATGAGATCTATATGAGCAAATAGGGTGTGCGGGTGTTGCTGAGGGCGAGGAGTGGGGAATGAGAACATAGGGAAATGGGAGGTTCAAGATGAACAGGGACAGAGTGGGAGGGCAAGGAGGAAGATAACATGATAGATGAGGTCATCATGGGAAAAGGAAGAGGCAGGGTGATGGGGAGGCTCTCAGGAACCCCCAAGGATGACCCCACCTTGGACTGCTGGCAGTGGTCCAGAGGGTGCCTGGACTTATCTACTCTGGTGACTGATCTAGCAAATACCCTATCATCATAGAGCCTTTGTCCAGAGACTGATGGAGGCAGATACAGAGATCCACAGCCAGGCACCAGGCTGAGCTCCAGGAATCCAATTGATGAGAGAGAGGAGGGAGTCTACAGGCAGGGACATTGGTGGGGGACTGGACTAGGCCCTCTGGATATGGAAGATGGTTGTTTAGCTCAAACAATTTGGGGAGCACCCAGGCAGGGGGATCGGGATCCATCCCTGGTGCATGGTCAGGCTTTTGGGAATCTGGTACCTGTGGTGTGGCGCCTTGCACAGCTTTGGTACAGTGGGAAGTGACTTAGACCTGCCTAGGCTTTGCTGACTCCCCATGGGAGACCTTGATTTGGGGGACATGGGAATGTGGGGTGGCTTGGGAGGGAAGACTGGGAGATGGGAGGAAGGAGGATGTGGGATCTGTGGGTGGTGTGTAGAGTGAGTAGAAAATTTCTTAAGGAAAAATGGAAAAAATTAAATGTAATATTAATGTAAAATAAAGTATTCTGTAGTATAAAATGGGTGGTAATGGGGAGCCTCTTTGAGTAGCAAATGTTTCTGGCCAGAAGAGGACATTGGACCACCAGCTGGAGTTCCAGGAATTGTAAGGTGCCTGGTGTAGGTGTTAGTAACTAAACTCAAATCCTCAGACAGAGCAGCAGTAGGATCGTGAAGTCATTCATAGTGATTATGAGAAAGTCAACACATCATATAAGCTGTAGTAGTGTTTCTTTTATGAACTAGATGCCCTTGTGTTTGGTGTATACATGTTCAAATTCCCTATATCCTTTCAGTAGATTTTTTTTCTTTAATGAGTATGTAGTGTCTTTCCCTATCTGTTCTGATTAGTTTTGGTTTGAAGTCTACTTTGCCAGACAGTAAAATATCTACTCCTGCTTGCTTCTTGATTCCATTTTTTTGGAATAACTTTTTCTAGTCTTTTAAACTAAGATGCTGTCTATCTTTGATGGAGTAACGTGTTTCTTGGATGCAGCAGAAAGATGGATCATGCTTTCTAACCCAAAATTTAAATCATGTCTTTGGGAGGAGAGTTGAGAGTATTAATATTGGGAGTTATAAATGCACAATGTTTATTCATTCATGTTTTGCTATTGTAGTATGAGATTTCATTCCCTCTTTTAATTAACTTCTTTGATTGTTTAATCCTTGTGTCCTCTTGGCTATAGTTAACCTTTTCTTCAGACTGAAGTTTTCTTTCTAGTGCCTCCTGTAGAACTGGAATGGTGAAAGAAATACTTAGTTTTTTTTTTTATCATAAAATGTTTTTCTGTCTCTGTTATAGTGATTGATAGTTTTGCTGGGTATAGTAATCTGGACTGGTATCTGTGGTCTCTTAGAGCTTGTAGAACTTTCTCAAGGGGCTGACACTACACTTGTGACAAACCAACAATCTAGTCCACAAACATGTGAAATGATGTTCAGTACTGCTGAGGGAACTCTTCTCTTCTAAAAAGGTGATCTTCTCTGTGAATAATATTTACTTACTAAATTGACACCACTGCCAGCATGGTGCTCCAATGTCAGAATTCCAACACACCACATGAACACTGAGAAGAGTCTGGATCCCATGATCTGTTCTCCCTGCTGAAAAGTGATGGTTTCACCAGTAAGAACAGTAGCGATATAGACAAGTACTGGAGAGTATCTCTGGAAAACAGTTGTGCACTGAGTAAGTTAGTTATTAGCTTCAAGGGTTGTCTAGGGAGAATGACACAAATATCAAGGAAAATATCTGAAACACTAAGAACATGAATCTCAGCTAGAGAGCAAAATCTTATGTGAGAGAATCTGGTTCAGCTCCATGTATGCTTGAAATTGGAATATAATCCAACTGATATGTGGTCACCTTGTGATATTTATCCTCATTTTTTCCTTTTTATTGAACATTTTTTCTCCTTTTTTTATTTATTATATTTGTGTTTTGATTTTACACATGAGCTATGGGTTCCCCTGTCCTCCCCCTCCCGCCCTTGCCCCCACCTTTCCCCCAGCCCCTCCCCTCCATTCCCATCTCCTCCAGGGCCAAGACTCCCCTGGGGATTCAATTCAATTCAGTACAGGCAGGTCCAGTCCCCTCCTTCCAGGCCGAGCAAAGTATTATTGAACTTTTTTTTTCTCACATACTATATCTTCATTATGATTTCCTCTCTCACTACTCCTACAAGTTCTTCACCCTTCCCCTTTCTTCCAGATCCATCCAGGATTCTCTACGTCTTATACTCTTCCCACCTCCTCTTCTGCATGGTTCTCTAGGCCCTGAACAGAAGAATTTAATGATCAGGGCTTGTCTATCTTGTTGCTTTTCTCAAAGAACCAAGACTTTGTTTCATTGATTCTTTGTCTTGTTCTATTTGTTTCTATTTTATTATTTCAGCTCTCAATTTGACTGTTTCCTGGTGTCTATTCATTCTGGGTGAGTTTGCTTCTTCTTCTTCTAGAGCTTTTAGGTATACTGTTAAGTCATTTCATTTTGTTTATGTAGAGAGCTATATTTATTGATTTACATATGTTGAACCATCTCTGCATCTTTATCTCTGAGATAAAGACTACTTGATCACAGTGAATCATCTTTTGGATGTGTTCTTGGATTTGGTTTGCAAGTGTTTTATTAAGAATTTTGACATCTATGTGCATAAGGGAAATTGGTCTGTAATTATTTTTCTTTGTTGGGTCTTGATGTGGTTTGAGTATCAAGGCAACTGTGACCTCATTAAATGAATAGAACAATGTTCCTTCTGTTACTAGTTTGTTGATAGTTTGAAGAGAATTGGCAATGACTTTTCTCTGAAAGTCTGGTAGAATTCTGCAATAAAACCATCTGCCTCTGGGATTTTCTTTGTTGGAAGACTTTTAATGACTGCTTCTGTTTCATTAGGGGTGGTAGGTCTATTTAAATTGCTTATCTGATCTTGATTTAACTTTAGTAAGTAGTATGCCTCAAGAAAATTAACCCTTTCTTTTATATTTTCCAATTTAGTGGAATACATGTTTTTAAAGAATGTCCTTATTATTATGTAAAATTCCCTGGTGTCTCTTGTTATGTCCCCCTCTTCAATTCTGATTTGTTAACTTGGATATTCTCTCTCCACCTTTAAATTAATTTGGATAAAGGTATGTCAATCTTATTGATTTTTCTCAAAGAACCAACTGTTTTTATTGATACTTTGTATTCCTTTGCTATTGATTTCAGCCCTGAGTTTGATTATGTCTTGCCTCTACTCCTTTGGGGTGTGGTTTCTTCTTTTTGTTCTAGAGCTTTCAGGTGGTCTGTTAAGTTACTAGTATAGATAGCTCTGATTTTTTATTATGTAGATACTTAATGCTATGATTTTGCCTCTTAGACTCACTTTTGTTTTGTTCCATATGTTTGTATATTGATTTTCATTCAATTCTAGAAGGTCTTTCATTTCTTTCTTAATTTTTTTATTGACTCATTTTTCATTCAGTAGATAGTTGTTCAATCTCCATGAGTTTCAAAGCTTTCTGTTATTTCTATTGTTGTTGATATCCTGCTTTAATCTGTGGTGGTCAGGTGGGATGCAGGGTGTTATTTCAATTTTCTTGTATCCTTAGCCTTATATCTCATTGCTTTATGTCTGAGTATGTGACCAATTTCAGAGAACATTCCATGAGGTGCAGAGAAGAAGATATATTCTTTTGTCTGGGTGTGAAATGTTCTGTTAAATCCACTTGGTTTATAGTCAGTTAGCTCTAGCATTTGTCTGTTTAGTATTTATCTGGGTAACCTATATATTGGTGAAAGTGGGGTATTGACATCTCCCCCTATCAGTGTGTGAGGGTCAATGTGTGATTTTAGCTATAGTAATGTTTCTTTTATAAACTTGGGGGCCCTTGTGTTTGTGACATTGATGTTAAAAATTGTGATGTCAGCTGGGCAGTGGTGACACATGCCTTTAATTCCAATATTTAGGAAGCAAAGGCAGGCAGATCTCTGTGAATCTGAGGCCAGCCTGGTCTACAAAGTGACTTCCAGGACATCCAGACCTGTTACACAGAGAAACCCTGTCTAGAAAATCAAAGGCAAAACAAAAACAAAAATAAAAGAATTGTGGTGTCCTCTTGGTGGATGTTTCCTTTGATGAGTATATAGTGTCCTTCCCCATCTCTTCTGATTAGTTTTGGTTTGAAGTATATTGTGTCAGATATCAAAATGACGACACCAGCCTTCTTCTTAGGTCCATTTGCTTGGAAATCTTTTTCCATCCTTTTATCTAAGGTTATGTCTATCCTTAATGTTAAGGTATGTTTCTGGAAGCAGCAGAAGGATGGATCTTGTTTTACATTCGTTCTGTTAGATTATGTCATTTTATTAGAGAATGCAGACTATTGGCACTAAAAAAATATCCAGAAGCATTTTTAGATTCCTCTTATTTTGACGTTGCGATGGTGAGGTAGTGATGGAGGTAGTGGCATGGGGTGTGTGTGTGTGTGTGTGTGTGTGTGTGTGTGTAATTCCTCTCTTTTGATTTTCTGGTCTGGTATTATTTATTCCTTGTATTTCTTGGATGTAGTTAACCTCTTTTTTATCTTTTTTAAAAATTATATTTGTGTTTTAATTTTACACATCAGCCATGGATTCCCCTGTCCTCCCCCCTCCTGTCCCCACCCCTGCCTTCCCCCCAGCCCCTCCCCTCCATTCCCATCTCCTCCAGGGCCAAACTTCCCTGGGGATTCAGCTCAACCTGGTAGATTCAGTACAAGCAGGTCCAGTCCCCTCCTTCCAGGCTGAGCAAAGTATCCCCGCATATGCCCCAGGCTCCAAACAGCCAGCTCATGCAATAAGGACAGGTCTCAGTCACACTGCCTGGGTGCCTCCCAAACAGTTCAAGCTATTCAATTGTCTCACTTATCCAGAGGGCCTGATCCAGTTGAGGTTCCTCAGCTATTGGTTCATAATTCATGTGTTTCCATTAGTTTGGTTATTTGTCCCTGTGCTTTTTCCAATCTTGGTCTCAACAATTCACACTCTTACAGTCCCTCCTCTTTCCCGACAATTGATTCCTGGAAGACCACATGAGAAGAGGAAGAAGCAAAGTGCTAGAGAGGTCCCCAGAAATCCACAATGATACATCCACTGTAGACTACTGGCAATAGTCGAGAGAAAGCCTGAACTGACCTAGTCTGGTGATCAGATGGCCAAACACCCTAACTGTCGTGCTGGAACTCTCATGCAATAACTGATGGAAGTAGATGCAAAGATACTAGGCCAGGCCCCAGGTAGAGCTCCAAGACTCCCAAATGTCAAGAAAGAGGAGGAACTGTAGTTAACCTCTTAATGATGTAGTTTTCGTTCCAGGACATTCTGTAAGACTAAGTTTATAGATAGATAATGCTTAAATTGGTTTTATCATGCAATGTCTTATTTTCTTTATCTATTGTGATTGAAAGTTTTGCCATGCATAGTAGTCTGGGCTGGCATTTGTGGTCTCTTTCGGTCTGTAGAACATCTGCCCAGGCACTTAGGGTCTGGCTTTTAGGGTTTCCATTGAGAAGCCAGGTATAATTCTAATAGGTCTGCCTTTATATGTTACTCGGTCCTTTTCTCTTGCAGGTTTTTAGTGTTATTTCTTTGTTTTGTGCATTTAATGGTTTGATTATGTACCATGGGGAATTTCTTTTCTCACCAAGTCTATATAGTGTCCTGATGCTTCTTGTACCTTCCAGTGTGAACTCTTCCATGTTTAATAAACTAGAATGGTAGCTACAGGATATCTTACATCCACCGCATTCACAAAGCCTTTCTCCAATGACTAGCAAGAGGAAAGCGCTTGCTAAAGGACTTCCCACATTCAGTGGACTCATAAGGCCTATCTCTAGCATGAACCCTTTCATTTATGATGAGAATGAACTTGTTGTTAAATAATTTTCCACATTTATCACACTCATGAGATCTTACACCATTATGAATTCTCTGGTGTTAGAAGTGGGACTTCTATGTGAAAAATTTCCTACATTTGTTACACTCATAAGGTCATTTTCTAGTATGAACTGTCTGGTGTTTAGTAAGTAACCACTTTTCCAAACATTAGTCTAAGCATGGGAAATGCTATGGAAGAAGGGGAGGAAGGATTATAGGGGCAGGGAGATCAAGGACACCACAATAACATGACCCACAGAATCAACTAACCAGGGTTCACAGGGACTCACAGAGACCGAAGCGACAATCAGGGAGCCTGTATGGGTCTGACCTAGGTCCTCTGCAAATATGGTATGGCTATTAGTTTGGTGTTTTTATTGGACTCCTAATGGTGGGAGTGGGGGTATCTCTGACTCTTTTGCCTGCTTTGGGGACCCTTTTCCTCATGCTGGATTGCCTTGTCCAGCCTTGATATGAGAGTATGTGCCTAATCTTATTGTAACTTGTTATGTCATGTTTGGTTAATATTGCTGAGAATCCTGCTCTTTTCTGATGGGAAACGGAGGAGGAGTGGATCTAGGGGAGAAAGGGTCTGGGAGAGGAGGAAGGAGGGGAAATCTGCAGTGGAATAAAATATGAGAGAAGAATAAATAAAAAATAATCAAAAATAAAAGTAGCACCCTTAGAGAAAGGATTTCCCACATTCACTACACTCTTAAGACCCATGTGAATTCTCTCTCTAAAGATGTCATACTTCCTACTAAGTAATCGTCCATATTCATCACACTGATGGGGTCTTACTCCCATGTGAACTTCTTTGTGGGTAATGAGGCTAGGCCTTTGCTTGAAGGATTTGATGCATTTTTCATATTCATATACTTTTCTGAAGTATGAATTCTTAGATAACCACTAAAGCTACAGCTTGTACTGTAACATCTTTCCCTGAATGTTTACATACTCTCCCAAGTTTTAATGACTCTTTCACAGTGGAAAAGGCCAGTCCTCTCTCAGATGTGTTATTGGACTTCTTCCCTGTAGGAGTAACCTGTTGTCAGCAAAGTTCTGAGCTGAGGAAGTAGTCCTTCCCAGCCTCTCTGCTAGAAGATGACTTCTCAGACACTTGGAATCTGCAACTGTTCAGCAAAGAGTCCTTGTCCACCTTGCTTTTGAAGTTCTTTTCTCAAATCTGCTGCATAAGGTGTTGATGAAGATGTGTAGTGAACTATAAATTGTTTCCCAAATATTCCATCAATGTATAGTTCCAGCCCATGATGCTTGTTCTCAGCCAATACAAAATTTCTCTTGAGACTAAGCTACATTTCACACAAGAAGGGCCTCCTATGAGGAACACCCCTTGAGAGATCCAAACTGTCATGATGTGCAGAAATATTCTGCCCCCCAAAAAATATTTTGTCTCCTCCACCTCTGTTCCATGCCAACCACATGAAAGGAAATGCTAGTTAAGTGCCTGATACATTTTTGAGAGAAAATAGCCCACAGGAAAATATGTGACTGATAAACAGAAGAACTGAGTACATGTTTACAGAATCAGGGATCTGGCTTCTGATTCAGAATGGAGTTGCCTGGAAACTTGATTTAAGAAATAGAGCCATGGAACACAAAAACAGGAAGAATAGGGTCTACAGCTTGTTCTATTGGAACAACTATCAGCTGGATATTGTCTTCTACTGACATATTCTGGGCCCAAGAAAATTTGACAATAGAACAGCTGCCCTTCAAGGACTGTATTTGTATGTAGCAAAGGAAACAATCGCCACAGTAAAAAGACTGCCTACAGAATTGGGGACTGTGAGAAACCATTGAAGATTGAAGACTTCTATAAGTCTTCAAATCTTCATTCACACTGATTGACTGGAACTTACAACCATAAAGCCTATACAACCCTTTTCTGCAGTTCCCTAGAACCTCAAATCTACTCTTTGTAACATAGGCTTTGCCATTTATGGGTGTTTTATGTAGCAAAAATCACATGATAGGTGTCTCGTTTCTTACACTCAGTACAATGTTTTCATTATGAACACACATATGTGGAGTATACATCAGTACTTCATCCCCTTAATTACTGAGAAATAGTCCATCATATGGGTAAGTTGGAGTTTGTGCATCTATTTATCAGTTAATGTGCTAATATTTTACTGTATAGACCAGTCTTACTGTGACCACCTCCCAAGTCCTGGGACTACAGGCATATGCTCTCATGCTTGGCTGTATAATGCTGTTCTCAACATGTACAAATTGTTGTATAGACATATATATGTAGGAGTAGATATGCTGGCTCATGTAGTAACTCAGTGTTTATAGGAACAAGTAGACTGTTTTCCAAAGCAATTGCACTCAGAATGGCAATGAATGGGAACCAACACAAAACAGTTGTGTTGTACTTAACAGTGTACTTACAATGTACTAACTAAAATATACAATACACTAGTAATTGTACTTAGACACTGAAGGGTTTTTTGGTGATATTTTGTTTTGTCGCTTGATTCTCCAGCATGAACTTTGTACATGACAATATTGTGTTGAAAGGTCAAAAGACTGGACCTATATGAGACTGGCCCCTTCTGTCTTCCCACAGCTCTTGGCTACTCACAGCCTACTACATATGTTTACTGGATATATAGCTCCTCAGTTCCCTCATTAGAGCTGAGAACCAACAGAGGTGTCCATGTCTCAATCTAGTGCTATATTTATTAAGATATCCTCAGAGTCTTCATGTGTAACATTAAGATAAATGACTGGATCTGATAGAAACATCCCTTAGAAAGGTTTTTTTAATAAAAATGTTTTACTATCACAGTCAAGAAGGCTCCCTCAAATAAAGGAATAAGCTTTATTTCTGGTCTGAAGCCAAAGAAGAAAATCCTTGACAATTTGTCTGCATCATTAATGAACTTGGGTTGTTTTCTATATTCTACTTAAGTTATAATTATTCATGGACTATCAGGGCTAAGAAACAAGGTTCTCTGAAGTTAAGTCCTGTTCATGTTCTTAGTCATCTGTTATCCATGCAGTCTGGTCTCCACATTGTCTAGCACATGCTACACCTTTCTTCTGTTTTCATACATTCTCCTCTTGTTGATCTTTCTCCATGTTGTCATGACTCTCCACTTTGTCCGCGTTATTTGAACTCTCTGATGTATTTTCTGTCAGTAGATTTTGCTCTTCCTTCATTTTCTTCTTCAAAATGTGTTCCCTTCTTTTTGTTCTAATAACTGAAATATAGAAACTGTATTATTGAGGTTGGAGTAATGGGAAGATAGATAGGAAGACAAAGCAGTGAGAGGGGAACCATAGAAAAAAATAAAGCCATTATCAGAGACTAATAAGTGTTACTGACCTAATAAGGATAGTAAAATTTTTAAATTTTTACTTTGGTTTTTGGTTTTGTTTTGTTTTGTTTTTCGAAACAAGATCTTGCTGGCTTTGAGTTCACCATCCTGCTACCACTTCCCAAGGGCTGTGAATCCAGGTGTGAGCCACCACCCTCAGCTAAAGTATGAATTTTAAAATTATTACATTCCATGTTCAACCCTTCAAAATACTCAATGTATTAAAGCCAATGTAATAAAAAGACATTAGCAAATATTTTCTGTGGCTTACAAAGGTGGTCAGCCTCAGTAGGCAACATTTATCACTTCTGCTATGTCTCTGTCTTTTGGGTTGGGCACATGTAGAATTGTTTAAGAATGAAGTGGAGGATGTTGCCGCATTGGGACCAGACACTGAGCTTTACATGTTGAACCTGAAAGCTTTTAAAAAATCAAGCATATGCAGTATTTATGGCATCTTCTCCTCACAATGACACGTAGGCATCTGTAATGTGCCTGTGTCTCAGGTAGGGTCCTTCCACTGGAAGAAATGATTTTTGTTGTATGGACCTGGAACCCATTTCTACACCAACCTGAGGCAAATGGAGTATCTGCTTATAGATGTTCTAGATACAGGAATAATGCACCAATATGTTCAAGGGAAAGTTTCATTCAAAACAAAGTTGTTTTTTTCCTAAACACTGTCATGGGTTCTTGGAATTGGCCCACATTGAGGATCAAGCAAGTAGACAGCTACCCGTTGATCCCTGGGGTTTGATGAGAATAGTTCATTTCTACATTGTTAACATCCATCTTCCTTAACTCCGACTCTACTTGATCCCAGTTACATTTTCTTTTGCAAAACTAAGCCACCATTCATTCCCATCCTTGATCTGACAGGACAAAGCACCTGAACCGATGAACTTCCCCAGTTCCTCATTCTCTGGATGTGGTTCAGCAGACTCAGCCTGGTCATCACCTTCAGAGACCTCCTTTTCATCTAAAAGTGGAATCTCGACATTTTCATACAATGCTGCAAGCTGCTGTTTTTCCTCAGCTTTTACCAGCCGACTGAAGAAGGATAGAGATGAATGTGAGGGCAGATTTTTTTTTTTTTTTTTGCAGTGAGTCATCCTGCTTTATATTGAAGGTTTTAAAGTTGCATTTATATGTGTGTTTATAATGGGGAGAGGAGGTGGTGTCAGGTACCTGTGAAGACCAGGGAGGAGAACATCAGATTCCCTGGATCTGAAGTAACAAGCAATTGTGAGCCACCCAACCAGGATGCTGGAAACTAAATCCCAGTCCTCTGCAAGAACCTAGAGTGCTCTTAACCCTCAGTCGTCACTACAGCCAAGATCATAGAATTTTTGACTGAAGAGGAATTGCTAATACATGTTTGGTAGATAGATAGAGAACAGAGGCAGAAAAATACATTTATGTGAGACTTCAAATTTCTTATCTGGCCTAGCTGATTCATGTCAACAAATACTCTGACAGCCCCAAACCTCATAACTAAAGCAGGGCTGGATGTGAGTTACATATGTAGACTAGCTACAAAATTCAAGGAATTTACAACAGAAACCACTATCAATGCAATATGATATAAAACAAAATTAATGCTGAGAAAGCCACAATGAACAAAATGTCAAGATTTTAAATAAATGTAGGATATTACTGATAGTTCCTTTTCCAGAGCCTCTAAAACCCTGGCTTAGCCCAGTAATAGATCCTGTACTTAATTGGCGCTAAGCAGACAGGTTGGCCAGCAAAGAGCTTGTCACACAAGGCTGAGAGGACCTGAGTTCAATCCCCAGTACCCACATAAAAAGTCAGATGTGATAGTACACACTTGTAACCCAACACTGAGCAGACAGAGACAGGTATATTACCACAGCTCATTGGCCACCCATCTAACCTAATTGGTAAACTCTAGATGCCAGAGATCTCAAAAAATAAGATGGACTGCCCCTGAGAATGGCACCCAAAGTAGACCTTGGCCTCCAGCCACACACAGCAACACACTCACACTCGCTCACATACAGAAAGATGTTATTTTGTAAACTGGGGCTATTTTGGTATTGATGTTTTATAACACTACATTAAAATATCATTCAATCTTGTGGTGATTTAAATAAAAAGTGGTCTCCATAGGCTCATACAAGTGGCACTATTAGAAGGTGTGGCCTTGTTGGAGAAAGTGTAAAGGGCGTGGGGTGGGAAGGCTTTGAGCTTTGAGCAATAGAAACCTAACTAAGACAGAGTTGGTATCAGGGACTGAGGCATTTCTGTGATAGGCCAGACCATGTTTTTGTTTGGAGGAATGTGGGCTCTGGGGGTTAGAAAAGCAGTGTAACACTCTAAGCATGAGTTATTGGGCCATTCATAGTAAGAGCATGGAAGACAGTGGTGGTAAGGGTGATTTGAACTGTGAGGGCCAATTCAAGTATTTCCAGAGGAGAAGAATATTAACATGTGGCCTAGAGACAGTTCTTGTGATAATTTGCCATAGCATATGGCTGCTTTCTGCCCTTGTCCAAAAGGAAAAATCTGCCTGAGGCTAAAATGAAGAATTTTGGATTGACTGCTTTGGCAGAGGACACTTCAAAACAACCTGACATTAACTCTGTTGCTTGGTTAGTAGTGGCCAATACTATGCAGATCTATAATGAAAAGGAGCAAGCTAAGCAAGATTAAAAACACAAAACACACAGTTCAAGGAGAAAAGGGAGCACCAGGGAATAATTTAAAGAAAACCCTGATGCTAAATGGAATTCAGGAAGTGGTGACCTCAGGGTGAAACCCCGCCTAGCTAAGCTTCCAACTTGTGAAAAAGAACTCCAGAAAGTCTAAATACAAGCATGGCAGTGCAAGCCTTTAATCCCATCATTGAGGAGACAAAAGCAAACATATCTCTGAGTTTAAGGCCAGTCTAGTCTACATAGAAAGTTCCAGAACAGCCAAGCTTAGGCAGTGAAGGAAACCATCAAGAAAGAAAGCTGGTAAAGATGTAATTGAATGAAAGGGCCATGTTCCAGCCCTAGGAAGCAACAGACCTTGGCAGCTTCAGCCATGTGGTTTTTCCTTAAAGAGTCAAGGATAGAAGAAAGGGGTTATGGAATCGTCCTCCATGGCTAAGGAAAGCCACTGAGCCTAAGCATGAGTCAGAGATGTCCCTGCATGAATGCTAGAGAGACCATTGTGTGAAGCTGTGAAGAAGCCTAGATTGCCTTGGAGGCCCCAAAATGTTGGAAATGTCACAGCCATGGATACCTCCCAAGGAAAGTTGCTAAAAGGGAATAGAAGCAGCCAAAGAGAGATAAGTGTGTTGCAGTCCACAAAGCTGAAAGGAGTTGGAGATTGGAAGAGCATAGAGATGCAGAGTTTGGAGTTTGCCCAGCTAGTTGTCAGTCTTATTTTGGTCCAGTATTTCCTCACTATGCTCTCTTTACTCCCTTTTGGAACAGTAACGTATATACTGTACCACTGTATGTGGGAGGTACATGATCTGCTTTTTGATTTTGATTTTACAGGTGATTACAGACTGTTATCTATAAAGAAACTTTGAATCTTGAATTTTTAAACAATGTTGAAACTTTGATAGACTTTGGGAATTTTTGAAGTTAAACTGAATATAGTTTTACATTACGATATGTCCACAAGCCTATGGGGGGCAGGGAGTGGAATATGGTGGTTTGAATGAAAAAACCTCCATAAGGAGTGGCAACTATTAGGAGATGTGGACTTATTGGAGTAGGGGTGGCCTTATTGGAGGAAGTGTGTCACTAGGGGTGAATTCTGACGTTTCAAGTGCTCAAGCCAGGCACAGTGTCACTCTCTCTTCCTGCTGCCTGCAGGATCCAGATTTTGAACACTCAGCTACCTCTCCAGCACCATGTCTGCCTATGTGCTGCCATGCTTCCCACTGGGACAATAATGGACTAAACCTCTGAACTGTAAGCCAACCCCAATTAAACACTTCACTTTGTAAGAGTTGCCATGGTCACAGCGTCTCTTCACAGCAATAGAAACCCTAAGACATATCCTGATTAGTGAATTTTTAAACATTCCCTTAAAGTTTGCAGTTGAAGTAGTGTCTCCTCCCACTTGCCACTGTCAGTTCAGTTCTGTATGTGGATCTGTGGATCTGTTTGGGGTGGAAATGGATGGCAGTGTTTTACTTTCTCCTGATATACTGATCCACCTAGCTCTATGTGTCTTGGGTAATAAAAAATACTTTGTTGATTAGCTTAATTGTATTCTAAAGAGCAGCGATAGAGGAAAAGCAGGGGTATCATCCTAGATACAGGTTGTGAGATGGCAAGAAAAAAAAAACCTGTTCTCACAAAATAGTTCATTATATGTATTAAAGATGTTGATTCAGAAAGAGTGAAGCATTGGTCTCAGATACAAATTTTTGAGGATTCAAAAACATACAGGAATGAAGATAACTACTTTAATTCAATGTTTTCAAATGTTGATATGAATCCAAAAAATCCACAATAAGTCAAATATTTGGAAACAATCTGTGCTCAGCATCTTGGTGCATATCTATAATCCCAGCTCAAGGCACAGGCTTAACAGAATAACAATAAATTGTAGGCTAGCATGGGCTAAATTGTGAGACTCTGTGTCAAAAAAAAATCCTCAAAAATATGTTTCTTTCCTATAAATGTCTTCATTTGCTATCGTCAGGTGGCCATCAACTTTAAAGGAAGTTTCTACTTTCTTTGGCTGTTTCTGTACGATGTAATAGAATTCTAGACTGAATCAGAATGTGGTCTAAATAGCATGATGCCACTTTGGCTTAATAGTTTCAAAATGACCACATCACTTTGAAAGAGCTCCAACCAATGTGATTAAAGTATGTTGTGTGAAATTCTCAATGAAGAAATAAAAACATTTTATCTTATCTTAAAAGATAAGAGTTTCACTCCAATATTTAAATTCTAAAAACCAGTGAGTCAGCAAAGATTGTCACCATAGCCTGAGGACCCACATAAAAAGCCAGGTGTGTTGGTACACACTTGTAACCCCAACCCTAGGGAGGTTATGATATTTCAATTCCACTAAATTTCAATCTGGCCTACTTTTCTTCTCCTCCTTTTCCTCTTCCTCATCCTTCTCCTCCTCCTCCTCTTTCTGCTCTTCCTTCTCCTCCTCCTCCTTCGCTAGCATAACCAACAATCCACACTTTGGAATACACTGGTCTGGAAATATAGTATGATCATAATAATTTAGTAATTAGAAGAAATGTCATCATCATCATCACCATCATCTGACACTAAATAATTTCCTGTGTATTTCCTGCCTTATTAGTTAAGAATGGGGGAGGCATACACTTACTGTATCATATAGGAGATCATAAGTCCACATATCATGGCAACAGCAAAGGCTATACTTGAAACTGAAATTACATGAACAAGACCAGGTCTACGTGGAATTATTACTAAAAATGGAAAGAAAAGAAGTCTGTTACAAAATAAAAGGAAACAAACACTAAATTGACAATACTTTTACAAATGATATCCTAATTTTGAATAGAACTGAGGTTAGAGATCTCCCATTTAGGGCTGAGTGCTCCAAAGTCTCAGTCTCTGTATGTTGTCCAGTTGTGGGTGCCCATGTTAATTCCAATCTATCACAAGAAACCTCTCTGATAAGAGGTAAGTGATGCTCTGATCTATGGGTATAGTAGTATGTCATTTTATTGCTGTTCCATTAGCAGAATAATAGTAGTAGGTTTTCCACTAGGACTCATGACCTGTTTAGTATCTGGTCCTTGGCCACAGGAGCAGTGTCAAGTATGGCTCCATCTCATGGAGTGGAACTTAAATCCAATCAAAAGATGGTTGGTTACTCCTATAACAATTGTGCCACTATTGCGCCAGCATATCTTGCAAGTACGTCACTGTTATAAGTAGTATTGTAGTTATTGTAGCTGAGTAATACTAATGATTACGCAGAAGAGGAGACAGGAAGATTGTAAAATGTAAAAGTGGTGGATGACCCACAGAAAAAAAGCCTCTTCCAGACACAATAGAGTTGATACACATATGAACTCACAGAGACTATAACAGCATGCACAAGACCTACCAAAGTTTAAACCAGATAAAATCTCAGGAAATGAGAAGAGGAAGTTGACACAAAGTCCCATCCCTATCCAAGAATTTATTTGTGATTGATACTTGCTGGGAGAGGAAATTCAGCTCTCTCCAATGAAGTGTCACTGTGTATATCAACCACACTCCAAGGCAGGCCCCATGCCCAGGAGAAGCTGGCCAGTACAAGACATACTCCATGGGGTTCTTTTTAATGTGCTTTTTGCTTTGTTTGGGTAGTTTTTGTCTTATTTGGTTTTGTTTTGTTGTTGTTGATAGTTTTGATTTTCAGTTTTAGTTTTGGGGGCTTGGAATTGTTTTAGAGAAAGAGAATGTGAAGTTGGGTGGGTACAGAGATGGTGAGGATCTAGGAGTTGGGAAGAAGAATATGATCAAAATATATTGTGTAATTTTTAGTTAAAAATAATTTTTAACAAATTCTGAGGCTAACTCTGTATCATATTTTCAGTCAAAGACCCCTCTCTGTCTCTCTCTGTCTCTGTCTCTCTTTCTCTCTCTCTCTGTTTCTTGTCCTAGATGTTAATCGCCATGTATTCCCTGCCATTACAGACTCTCCTTTGGAGCCTTAAGCCAAACTCTTCCTCCTATAAATTGATTTGGATCATGGTATTATATCACAGCAACATAAAAGTAATATACATAATAAAAGAAGACAAGAGGCCTCTTCAAGACACTGATACTTTCTACAACATCTCCACCGTGGAGATGCCCTGCAACATTGCTGACCTCATTTGAGGGTCTGTCCTGCTACCTAGTCCTAGCTAGTATTTCAGTCTTGGAATCCCGAGAAATAACTGAAGAATAGAGAGAAGGGACCCAAGGAATGGGCATTCTTCTTCTTCTTCTTCTTCTTCTTCTTCTTCTTCTTCTTCTTCTTCTTCTTCTACTTCTTCTACTTCTTCTACTTCTTCTTCTTCTTCTTCTTCTTCTTCTTCTTCTTCTTCTTCTTCTTCTTCTTCTTCTTCTTCTTCTTCTTCTTCTTCTTCTCCTCCTCCTCCTCCTCCTCCTCCTCCTCCTCCTCCTCTTCTTCCTTCTCCTCCTTCCTTTTTATCATCATCTTCTTTTTCTTCCTCTTCCTCTTCTTATTCTTCATATTCTTATTCTTTGAATGAACATCAATTTTCAAAGAAGAAAAAATACTGCCAGGCATTCTAGCACATGCCTTTAATCTCAGCACTAAGCAGGGAGAGACAAGGGGATCTTTGTGAGTTCAGAGCCTCTCAGGCTACATAGTAAGATCATGTCTAAAAGAATGTTAATGTGAGACTGCAGAGCCCATGTGTACAGAAACAATTTTGAGGCTGGAGTGACGGCTTAGTCAGTAAAAAAAAGTACCTGCCACCAAACCTAACAACCTAAGTTTGATCCCCCTACAGAGTAGAAGGAGAGAATCAAGTCATGAAAGATGTCCTCTGATGTCCATCTATCCATAGGCACCATATACACACCAACACAAAGGAACATTTTAATTCATTAATAATGCAATAATTTTAATTTTTTTTCAATTTTACTTTCCTAAACCCCAGACTTTCTTCTTGTGGTCACCTCCTATTCAAGCCCTCATTCTTATACTATAGATGCACCCACCGGTCATTATAACAACACCTATCACCTATAGACCTACTGACCCATAGCAACCTGTAATCTGTAGATAAACTGACTCCTTGCCCATAGATATTCTAAACCCTTGATAAAAAACTCTTGTCACCAGGCACCTACCATGTGTCACCTTGGCTTATGATCAAGATATTGCCCTAATGGTCTCAAGGTGTAAGATGCAATAAGAAGAAGAAACTACAGGGCAATTCATGGTATAATCCCAGATACCTGCATTCCAAGAGTTGGACCTGGGGACTGCAGAACGTGCCATGAACTCATGAGAGATCTCAGTCGGCTCGGGTGTATCACTATTCTGTGATGTTCCTGAAATTTAAAAATAAAAAGAATCATTTTTGTACAAAATATTACCTTATACAAAAATATTTTTAAACAAAAGCAATTGGGAAAGTATGTATATTGGACAGCCACCTGTGAAGCCTGACTACTTGAGGTGACTACCTTTTGTGCCACACTTGGTCTTTTCTCTCTTCCTGTTGATCCACTGGAAGGAGAGTTTTCCTGACAGAGCTGAACAATGCCCTGATGTTCAGACCTCAGTGGGAGGAGTCAACCAAGCCTAAAAAAACAATAGGAATGTAAAGCACTAACTACATATATGGGATGTGTGGTGCATGGGGTCCACTCTATAGTCTGCCAGACTTCCTGTATGCCTTCAACTGTTCACAATGAAACACTGCAGAAAAAAAGAACATGGGCTCTTGATTGTTTAGTTAAAATAAGAACTGAAAACTGCCCACTAGCCTGGGCATGAGGGAAGGCCTAAGAGACCTGGGCAAAGGAGGCATTAGTAGTCTTGTGGAGAGACAATGACTAAAGTAGAGATAAGAAACAAGAGGAAAGAGCTTGAGATGCTGGGTTTTGGGAATTTTTATGTGCAGTTTGCTGCAAATAGGGAGTGAGAAGACTATTGCAGAGATCCAAAACTGGTCAAAATACAAAGGTGAAGGGACTATGGGTGTTCAATCTGAACTGGAACATATACAATGCAACAACTACACATAAGACAAAGAGAATACCTCAGAAAATAGGGCAGAAAAACTAGTAAGAGTCAAAGAACCAGGATGCTGCTGGGGGATTATGTCTTCTAGACATGACAGAGAAGATGCTTCCACAAAGACTCAACATTATGGTTGCCTAAACAATACTTGCATAATGACAATGCCAGTTGACATACCAACCTGGAATGGAAACATTTCACAAATCCCAGCCCATAGAGGAGTTGCAGACTAGGCCAGGTGGTGGTGGCACACTCTTTTAATCCCAGCACTCAGGAGGCAGAGACAGGTGGATCTCTGTGAGTTCAAGGCCAGGCTTGTCTCCAAAATGAGTTCCAGGAAAGGCGCAAAGCTACATAGAGAAACCCTGTGTCAAAAGAAGGAGGAGGAGGAGGAGGAGGAGGAGGAGGAGGAGGAGGAGGAGAAGAGCTACAAGACCATCAATGGCTGTGGAGAGAGGCAGATTCTGAATTTTCCAGGGACTAGTCCCCATATTGGTTATCCAATCGCAAGTGATCAGCCTTAGACAAATATGCATGCCAACTGCACAATGAACTCAGTAGGATACGTGTGTGTGTGTGTGTGTGTGTGTGTGTGTGTGCAATAACAATAATAATTTTAAAAGAAGTGATTTTATAGGGAGTGATGGGGGCTGGGAGGAATTGAAGAGGATGGAGGATGAAAATTATATAATTACAGTACTCATGTATGAAATTCTCAAAAAATAAAAATTAAACATAAAAAACAAGAATGCTGAATGAGGAATCAACTCCTGGCAGGCATTTATTTAACACATATGGAAAGTCCCAGAAGGAACTTCTAAGGTGGTGAAAAAAAAAAATCTGTGGCAAGTGGTCTTGAGAAAGCTCCAAGCAGAAAAGCCAAGAGCAACAAAGCCATGAAAACTCAGCAAGAGGACTGTGAGGGGTGGTGGCATATTCTATGCCACCCAAAGGGAGCTGGAGCTCTTACTCAGCCTGTGCTCTGTAGTCTATAGCCTCTCTGCTAATCCCTAGTGAGTACCAAGTGGTACCATCACAAATGGACTATTCAAAGGGAATGGCTTTTATCTACTTTGCACGTAGGTACTGTCTACACTAGTGATCATGCATACCGGTACCCTCCAGAGCCTCACATCATACCAGCCTGGGCAATGTCATGGATCCCACCTCTACTCCCAGTTCCCTCACTTACCTTTACTTGTCTGAGATTCTAAGGACTTCAGAGTTGATTTACCTAGAAGGCCATTGAAGGGGACCCAAGAGAAGACACTGATTTAAGACAGATTTAGGAAAATGGGGAAATAATTTGAAACTAGACAAGGAAGTCAACACAAGGTTTCCAGATAGTGAAAAATATAAATGTTAATAAATCTATCCCAGTATCTTTCAGGCATATAATTTTTCCAAAATCGTGGTATTCTATTTATATCTCCTGCTTTATTTTGTGACTGTGGCATTTTGCAGTCATGTGACCTGAGAAACTCTCTCCCAGGATAAGGGCATGAAAAGACAGAGTTGAAAGCTGTTGTGTTTTATCACAAAGACAGGGAGCCAGGGTCAGTGAAGCCATCAATAATAACTTTTCCTTAAACACAGATGAGATGTGACTGTATCACTGGCATAGTCTCTCCCTTATATAAAAGTGAAATTCCATTTTTATGAGAAATACATGACTTCAGAGATCATCAGGTTCGGTTCCACTGTTTTAAGATAAGTCATTTCTTATCATTTTTTGTTGTAGTCATTGTTAGTTTTTGTTTTGTTTTGTTTTGTTTTTTAGAAAGAGTACCACTAAGTATCCCTAGAGGGTCTGGAACTAAAGAGAACCATCTATCTGCCCCTGCCTTCTGAGTGCTGGGTCTTAAAGTGTGAACCACAAAGTCTGACCAAATAATTTCTTACAACTTTGAACTGAACAGGAAACTCTTTCCCTGCTGGCTGGCTTTCAAAGTGCTGGAAGGTGCTATGTACACTGATGGGGTTGAAAAGACACCCAGCACTGCACTCTGCATGCTACAATATTGATCTTCCAGGCAAGATCTGCCCACTGGTATGACAGTGACAAAGATGTAGATATACCACATGCATGCCTGGTGCCCAGGGAGTTCAGAAAAGGTCCCCTGGAACTGATGTTACAGTTATGGGCATCATGTGGGTGCTGGGAATCAAACCTGGGTCCTCTGAAGAGCAGCCAGCTCTCTTAATCACAGATCTATCTCTCTAGTCCCTCCCTTATGCTTATACACATATTTGTGCTGCCCACAACCTGAGTCAAATAAGCTTCTTGTTGCAGTAAGCAGTGGTTAATGCATAGATGCATTACTGTTCAAACTGATAGAAACAAATGCCTGTAGATGCTCAGCTATAGATGGTATATTGTAGAATATTATTTTAATGTGTGTTATTTTTGTTACCACCACCAACAATGGTATATCTGTTATTAACTACACACACACACACACACACACACACACACACACACACACACACATACACACACCACACACACCTTAAAGCTTAGAGAACATTGGGGAAGAAGAAAAGGGGGAGCAAGAAAACGAGAAGATGGGAGGCATGTTGTGAAATGTTATCCTCTGGACATGACATGGCTCTTGCACTCATGAACAGCAGCTGTGATTATCTGTACACAATCAAGACAGTTAAAACTTCCAGCATGGAGGAAGAAGGGCTTCCAAGGCCCCACCCCAACTGAGGATTTTATTGGAAGTTGATATTCATTAGGAGATGGACAGTCACTTTTCTTTATGATTGTTGTCCATGTTAGGTTCCCAATGCCTTGATGGATGACCCTATACCACATAAGCACTAACTGGTCTCCGAAGTTGTAAAAATTAATTAAAAGTATAAACGGAGGGCACAAAGCTTTGAAGTGAGATGTAATGACGGTACTGTACAGAGGAGCAACAGAGAGAGGGTGGGTATAATTAAGAAACATTGCATACATGTACGAAACTTTTAGAAAAGAAATACAAATTTAAATGTTAAAAGATAAATGGTTTTTGTTCTTTTCTTTTCCAGAGCTGAGGACCAAACCCAGGGCCATGATTTTTCTTCTTAAATTAAAAACCACAGCATAGGAGACAAATGGCACATGTCTGTAATTCTAGTATTTGGGAGGCTGACAAGACAGGGTTCTGAATTGCAGGCCAGCCTGGGCTGTATAGTGAATACCTATTTTTAAAAATGAGCCCAGAAAGTGCAGAGGATTATAAACAATGCAGGATCTTTGCAAAACTTCTGTGCCCACCATGAGCTCGATAAACCACTGAAACATGTATAGCAAATTACAACTGAAGTCATTCATAGACTCGAGATAGACTCAAGGTTGCTATGCACACTAATTAAAGTGAAAGGCAATGGAAGAAAACAGTAGCGTTTAATGAGAAACACAAAGCACACTGAGGCACAGAGTATTTATTTCCTTTCAAATGTTTGTCTAACTCTTCTCTGGACTTCACCAGTAGCAAATACTCAAGGCATATTCATACAACACACACAACACACATATATACCACATATGTATATATACCCCCACACACACACACCACATACATACACAACACACACGCATGCACACACACATACACCACACATACAATACACCACATGCACACACCACACTACACACACAAACCCCACATATGCACATGCACACACACATATAACACACACACACACACACACACACACACACACACACACACACACACACCATCCAGCTCTGATCCTCACCTCAATAAGTAAGGCAATGACTTACTTGTAGGTGTTAGGGTTATGTTTTCTCGAGCTATTGAACTGAGGCCTCCAGGTTTTTCCACAGGTGCTTTTGGTGTTTGTAACTGTATACTCCCTTGAAAAGAAAACTTGTAGCAGTGAAATGTAATTAACTTCCTTTTATTTACCTAGAAACAAGTCTTTAGTCCCCCTGAAATGAGAAAGGTCATTGCTGGAAGCTACCTGGTGAGCCTGCTGTTTTCCCAAAAGGATAAAGCTCATCTGCATAAGGCAAGGAGACATGAAGTAGGCATTCCAATAAACACCAAAATAAAAACATAGAAGAACTCTGAACCTTGTTCATTATTCTAAAATTATCAGTTCTTTTTCATACATGAGAAAGAAATACTTATCTAACAGCCCAGCGACTGGAGCAGTGAGACACTCTGCCTCTCATGGAATGTTTGGGTTCTGATTTAGAGCTCCCAGTATGAGGTCAGGTTACCATGTGGCCCTGGAATTCCTTCCTGGAACCAGAGCAGCCAAGGAGACTGACTAAATGAGCTAGGTGTCCTATGGTAAGGCAGACAGGAAAGAGACCAGGAGATTGCAGATTAGGAAGGAGGTGGTCAGGAATCCTGATTCAGTGTGATAAATCAGCAGAAAGTGACAGATGCTAGCTGCCATGCCACACATGTATAATCCCAGCATTTAGGGGGTAGAGGTTGCAAGTTCAGCAGCCATATAACAAGTTAGAAAGTCCAAGGCCAGCATGGGCTCCATGAAACCTTATCTCAAAATAAATCACAACAATAAAACCTAGAAGGCTGCTAGAAAGCAGTAGACAGTATTGTAGTCCAGGCACACTTTTTGAAAAAAATGTCTGGATTCTAAACCTTATTTTTTTTAATTTATTCTTTCAGAAATTCTTATACTTATAGAACTATATAATATGTAAATACACAAATATATAACGTACTTTGGTCATAACTCTGCCAACCCTCTTTTTTAAACTTCTTAATACACTTTTAAATTAAAATATAAATCGCTTCCCCTTTCCCTTTCTTCCCTCCAGCTCCTCCCATGTCCCCCCATCCTCAAACTGGTATCCTGTTTTCTTGTTACATATAATGTATTACTGTTACATATATATGTACATACATGTTATACACATAGATAGATAGATAGATAGATAGATAGATAGATAGATAGATAAATGATTGATAGATAGACGATAGACAGATAGATAGATGATAGACAGCTAGAGATGACTGATAGATAGATAGATAGATAGATAGATAGATAGATAGATAGATAGATAGATGATAGACAATAGAGAGAGACCAGTATACAAGTACAACCTGCTCAGTCTGTTTTACTGTGTTTATGATCATACAATGGGGCTGACCACATTGTATTAGATAACTGGAGGAAGAGAAGAAAGCCCTAAGTTAGTGAAGACCTGAGTGAATGAGTATATGCTCTTGACATAGGCATGCCCATTTCAAGGACCTCAGAGCTTCAAACCTACTGAAGAAGGGCAAGTCCCCTCCTCCCCCACACACACAACCCCAGCCCAGGAAGTTCCTCTGGTCCAAGTGTGGATGTTGACTGTGTATGCAGAAAATGTCCACCAAAGCTTTCTTCACCCAGATGTTTATGACCTGAAGACTGCTCTCCTCCAGAGACTGCTCCTACCAAGATCAGAAAACTCTGTCTCTTTGACCCATCCATATAACAGAAACCCTGCCTCCATAACCGTGTATGATAGTCCTGCCTCCTCCTTGTTCAGCTGTATGCAGTAACACTACCTCTCATTTCAACTCCACATAATGAGCACACTTAGCTTCCAGGGTGCTGAGTTTTCTCCAGCAAAGAACAGAGGGCACCCAATGCCAGCTTTTCTGCATGTCCCTGTATCTGTCTGTCTTTTCTTCACTCCCTCACTGATCCCAATCAGATCTGTCCCTGGAGCTATGCTAGATGTATCAGATAAAACAATTAAGGGGCTCATCCCTGGCTAATTCTCCTTCTCTCAGCAGTCATTAGCGGCCTATAGCTCTTTGTCTAGGGACAGAATCCTGTTAAGATTTTCTCTCTTCCTTGTTGGTGTGTCTATTGATAACACCATTGTCCAGGATTTGTTTATGTTTTTTTTATAATTTCTAGGAGAGATAATCTCACAGCAGGCTTCTTGATATCCTGTCTGTTACAAATTCTCTGCTCCTCTTCTGTGATTTTTCCTGAGCCATAGATGCAGGGACTGTGATATAAATGTATCTACTGGAACTGGAATCCTCACCATTCATTGATCTCTGCAGTGTGTCCAGTTGTGGTTTTCTGTAATCATCTTTATTGGCTATAATGAAAATCTTCCTTGATTCGAAGTGATAACTACAATCATCTATGGGTTTAAGGTCAATATTTAGAATGTAGTTAGGAATTATGCTGACCTAGCAAAATGGCAGTAGTACATCTAAGATGCACGACTTCACTAGCCCCAGGTAGTTGGCTGGAATTCTAGTACCAGACATGTTTTCCTTCCTGTTGAGTGGGCTTTAAGTCCGATTAGACATCTGTTTGGTATTACCAATATGTGAGGGCCACTATTGCACCTTTATGGATATCTTGTCATGCTGACCATTGTTGTGGTTCATAGGTATCACAGCTAGTAAGGACTATTAATTGCTTCCCTCCCTTGGTAGCTTGCATAATCCTTTCTGGAACTATTGGAAGCTAGACCTCAGGAAGAGAGCTTTTGGGTTATACAGCTTGAATCATTCAAGTCCTGTGCCCTAAGTATACAATGTCATCATCAATAAGGACTGACAGGGAAGACGGCAGGCCCTCAAGACAGGAACCTGGAGGCAGAAATTGGACCACAGGCCATAAAGGAATGTTGCTTACTAGCTTTGTTCCTCATGAGTTGTTCAGCCTGCTTTCTTATACTATCCAGGACCACCTGTCCATGGCTAACACCATCAGTAGGGAGTTGGGTTCTCCCACATCAATCATTAATCAAAAGAAATGCCACAGACTTGCCTACAGGCCAATCTTACATATTTTCTCAGTTAAGATTCACTCTTCCCATATATCTAAGTTTTGTCAAGTTGACAAAAACCAACCAACACAACTCTACACATATACAAAGCAGCCACTAACTGCCTCTAGCTCTTCAGGAAGGAATAGAACCTCATGAGTCTCTTCCCCCAGTCAATGATGAAATGCCCTCAGGCCCAATCCTGTGTGGGTCCTGTATGGGTAACCATAGACGCTGTGAATTTATGAGTACAATGACCATATTATGTCCAGAAGACATCATTTCACAACATATTTCCCCATCCTCAAATTTTTAGATTCTTTCCATTTGTCTTCTATGATGCTTCTTGAGCCTTGGAGGAAGCAATATAGATATTCCATTTAGGACTATACATTCCACCATTACTTATTCTCAGTACTCTGACCAGTTATGAGTCTCTGCATTAACCCTTGCCTGTATACGCTTTTTTGAAAAAAAGCTGAGAGTACACTAATATATAAAAATATGGATATAAGAAGAGATTTTGACATGTCCATTTAGTAAAAGAATCATAATAGGTTCCTCACTAAGGCCTATGACCTCCCTACCTGTAGATACCCCAATGCACTCTAAAGCTAAATTTTTGAGTTTCATCAATTCACTTAAATCCCCTCAGCTTCAGTTTGCTCATGTGTAAGTCCTAAAAAAAAAAAAAAAAAAAAAAAAAAAAAAATAGTACCTGGTTCACAGGATTAGTGAGTTAAACAGTACAATCCTTCATAGCTCAGAAAAACAGAACTGGTGGTTTTGGCTTGTTTTATAATTTGGATAGAATATCTGCACAGGTATCCAATTCTCCTGCACAGACCCTTCCTCTTTGTGGCACAAACCTTCCTCCAGTCTTCTCCAAGGAGGGTGCACCTGAGTACAGATGCTCCCTAATGACTGCTGTCTATTCTACCTGCATACCGTTTTTCTCTGTGTGATGTCACAAGGCAGGGTGGTTGCTAGGGTAAAAGAGTGTCTTCAGAAGCGAAGGTTCTCTAGCCCTCGCAGACTGAAGACCATGCAACTGAGGAAACCCCACATATACTGTTCATGTTTCACTCCTACTTCTCACATCTGTTTGCAAGGCCAAGGTAATTTGCTTCTCCTCTGAAGTGACTACTTATTCCTCCCACCATTTGAACATCTGTCTAAAATTGCAACCCCCTCTTCCTGTGGCCCCACTTCACATTCAACCCTACTTTCTCCTTCCCATAGGCAACAGGAGCAGACGGAAAAATCATGAGTCTTGATCTAAAGAGGTCAGGTTGCACAAAACCTAGTCAAGAATTCAGTACAAACTGGGAGTGTAGCTAGGTGGTAAAACATTTGCCACCCTAAAGGCTCTGGGTTTGATCCCTAGAACTGCAAAAGCAAACCAAACAATCTACTTATGCTATGGTATGCCACCAAACACCCACACAGCATAATAGCTGTTATGTTGGCCAACAGAGCACAGGGCTAAGTCTCAACTTTCATAGGAGTTCACAACCTTGTATGCTATAATAGGGGAAGAGAGACAACAATAAAGAACCAAAAATAAAAGGCATGTTACCTGGAAACTTGTGCTATGAAACAAATTTTAAGCATGGCAATGAAGTGAATTGGCTGCAAGATCAGAGAGGGATGCCTAATAACCTTAGAGCTGGGGCCCAAATGAGAAGGGGAAGGGTAGCCCAACCAAGTGTTTGATCACTCAGAGTGGAAGTATACGTATTTTCTCTTCGCTGTCTCCTGCATTTGTATGTTTCTATCTTCCTTCTTCCTGAAGAATCATCTCAATTTATTTCAGTAGACATCCTCTTTAGTTCACCTGGATATTTCATCATTTCCAGAAAGATGTTCTTTCTCGAGGCAGAATTTTCTATTTGAGATTATCCTGCCTCAACCTTCTGGAAGAATAGGATTTTGAGCAGACACCATACTTGGAATCTCTGAAGGACATTCCTAATGAATCAGTTGAGATTAGAGAGATTGCTTAGAAATTAAGAGCATTTTCTGATCTTCCAGGGGACCTGAGTTTTGTGCCCAGCTCCTACATGGTAGCTCACAATAATCTCTGACTCCAGATCCTGCATACCAGGGGATCTGGCACCTTCTGACTTTTATTGCTCCAGTTCTTTGCTATGATCCAACTTTTAGTCACTGCTCTCTATAGTCTCACCAGCTTGAAGACATTTCCAGTCATTTCATCAAATGTTGTGGGGTATCCATCATGGAATGATGACGGACACATTTCTATATATTTAGGTCTGAGTGTTCTCTGCAGAGCCCCTTTGTTTTGAGGACAAGTCAAACCTGTTCAGGGATTAACCTCACCTCAAAGTTACTATCATTGCTTTCACATTATTCCTGATCCAATGACATGAAACACTCCTAATATTCTGCCCCCATAAATGATCCCAGCCTTTTGTGTCATATGTGAAAGGCCACCAGTTGCTACCAGTTTCCACTTCACCAGCTCTGCCAACTCCTTTCTTGCCTAGTTAGTCATCCTATAGAATCTCATCTTTCTCCATGCAAACACTTCTCTCCTGTTCCTGGTGCTATATCTTTAATATACATTATTCACTGTATTTCCCTTCAGAGAACTCATTACTTACCTTTAATTTTTGGATTGGTATGTCTGCACATATTTGAAGGTCAGAGGACAACTTGTGTGTGTCAACTCTTCTTCCACCTTACCAATCCCAGATACTGAACTCAAGTCATCGGGCTTGGTGGCATCACTCACTTTTTCACATTTAGTATTTCCTTTACCAAATTTTCCATGGCAAGGATGATATTTAATGATGACTATGTTCAATGTCTCACAACGCATGCACCTAGTAGGTACTCTGGCTCAGCTGACCAGATGAGAGGAAAAGTCTTATCTGTCCCAACACTGATGAAAAAAAACCAACTTTCTTGTGAAGTGTTATTGCTAAAATACTTGAGTCTAGCTGGAATGACTGTAGTGGGAAAACAAGGACCAATAGAGTCCAGTGGGGAAGGGGGCAGAGGTGGTGCTGGGATGAAGAAACTTGTGAAGGAATCATCTCCCGGTGAACTGTGTTCAAAGATGGTCAAGTCCCCACACAACTCGACCTTCCCTGTCCATTTGTTCCTCATCCTCTTTTCCTGCCAAGCCCTTCATCTCATTTCTCTGTCCCTACCTTTCTCATTCTTCCTCTTAGGCGCACCTCACTTTTACCATAGTATCCAATAGGAGTCAAATGTTCAGGTTTTTATCAAATGACACCTCGAGTCTCAAGTGACCATGGACTGAAACCATCAGCCAACATAAATCTGCCTGCCTTTTCCTTGGGTATTTTGTCACATCAATGGGATGCTAACACAACAGTCAATGTGAACAGTAAGGGATATTTCAACACAAGGTAGAAGGTTACCAGAACAACAATGAAGACACTGTGGGAGATGGAGGGCATAAATGTCAGTGGCATCTACCAGAATTTCAAGATCAGAACATAGATTTATCAAAATGTGGTAGAATGGGAAATAAGTGATACAAAATAATGTCAATGCAGAGGCAGAAAAAGAACACATTAAGATTTGCAGATGATAAGCCCAAAGTGTAAGACTATAGCTAGAAACAATGAGTCAAACCTGTGTTTTAGAGGGAAGGGACAGAGAGCAGTCTACATGGGGGAAAGTAAAAAGAAGAAAAAAAGCAGTCACCTTGGACAGGACACAATGGGCACAGTTGAGACCTGTAAATAGGAAATTGAAGCAGCAATAACTGAATGGAAGTGGACTGGGCAGGTTTGAGTTGGGGAGGAAAGGAAGACAAGTCAGAAGGGCAATGATCTGAACCATATATAATCTGGAATCAAGATAATAAAAGGGAACCCAGGAGTGCTGGACAAACTACCACCAATAGTCTTGACTCTCCAGTGTCATGTAAGCATACATAAGAAATGATAGAGAATCCTTCCAGGAGGTGGACAGTAGTCTAGGAACTTTGGAGGAGGTACTGGAGAGTAAAATCTAGACCTTGCACTTGCACAAGCTAAGCAAGCCCTCCATCCTGTACTACACTCTTAGCCCTAGAACTTTTGACTCCTAGTTTAGACTCACCTTGGAGGCCCTTTTAAAAACACTTTTATGCGATAATTCTGTTTGCTAATAAGGTTATAAAATAAGATGCTAGAGTGCTTATGAACTATTGCATACAATATATGGAATTCCTTGGGAATCTAGAAATCTGAGAAACGGGGCTTCTTTGGGATATTAAAATGCAAGATTCATATCATTTTGACAATATGATTCTAAATACATTTTTTCACTCTCTTAAATAGGCCATATTACTATTTTCTCCAAGAGTCATTGTAAAAATCACAATAAAAGCCATCAGTTATTTTTTCCTATAACATTTATTAAGAGACTATCAAACCCTGCAAAGGAGGACACTAAATGTTACATCCCAAGTTGTCTGAAGCTGTAAGAGTCAGAAGTGAACACAGAATGCTACTTCTCACCATTGGGAAGTCCTGGACTCTTGAGGGCTAGATGAATATGTCCCGCAAATTTCTACCCAATACCTTTGAAGCATATCCAGAAATGATCCTTGCCTGAGTCCTTGAATTCAGTTTGCTCCTTTTCTCCTTTAAAGGAACCTCCTCACTACCAGTGATGGACTCAGGCAGAACACTCTTCCCAAATCCTCCCTATCAAGCAATTTTTTCATGTAGAGAAGATAAGAAAAAGGCTAACAATGAACTCAGAGGGCACCTTCAAAACTGTGTCCTAATGGGCGCTAATTTCCAACATGTCAAAGAACAAATAGCCTTGCTTCTGCTTTATCAGGAGAATTTCTGAACCCACATAGGACAGTCCTTATAGTTATTCAAGGTCACAATGCCCTGCTGTCTATAACCCTCAAAGCTGTGAGCCATGGAATTCTATGGAACCCAGGATCCAGTGGTATCCCATGTCCTTCTCAGAGTTGTTCATATTCCTAAGAAATCCTGGTTCACATGTTAGCGGAAAATCCCTCAGGACACAGGAACCAGAAAACTTCATTTTTCATTACTTAGGATTTTCTTGAATTTTATTATTAAATCTTTATAAAAAAAAACACTGAACAAAAGTGAGTGAGAAAACACAGTGGTTAAAAACACAAACTCTAGAGTCAAACAATCTCAACTGTACTCCTTACTAGATGTGTCCCTTAGGTAAGTTACTCAATTATCTCTGTTTCTACTTATCCATTTGTAAAACTGGGACAGCAACAATGCCTACATTATAGAGTTAAGGGAATTGAACAAATTAATATTTTTTAAAAACATTTAAAATGAACCCTAGCACATGGTAAGTGCTTATGTATTTGTAAAACAAAAACAAAAACTAAACTAAAAATAAATAAATAAAAAACAAATTAACTGGGTTAATTTCTCCATAGATCTAAGAGGTCTTTCTCCAAACACACTTTTCTAGACGTTACAATAGATGTGTATATAAAATTGTGTCCTTCTTATGGTTGTTCATTCTGTTACACACATTGCCAGTGTCCACAATCATAATTTATAGTAATTGCCTAAAAGAATTATAAACTAACTGCCCACAATTCATTGATAAGTGCCTATGGACACTGACACACTAGATTATTAGCTATATACTTTGTTTCAAAACTCAGTCTCATATTTTTAGGCAATAGCCTTTCTAACTTATATCATTAGTGATCTCCTTTACTAATCTTTTCTAAAGAGGTTAACCTTGATTGACAGTAAATACTGCACTAGTTTTTTCTTAAATTCAGATTTACTATTCCACATTCTATCCCTTAAAGAGCACCTAGACCCTCCCCTTGTAATAGCAAAATCTGTTTCTATAATTATGCACAAAATGTTAATGTAAAGCTTTCCATCTAATATTCTAGGCAGTATCTTCCCAGTCAAAACACTACTCTTGGCATAACACTTGCACTTAATAATGCACACTGATCTACAAATAAGAACTGTTAGAATGCCTCATTCCCCCAATCATGTTGCTCAAATATGGATTCCTTGAGGACCATATAAGAAGCTTAAGAGCTTTTATTTATAATTTCCTGAAACTGAATAGGGGCTACATAACTGTTGAAAGGTTTTTCCCTAGTCTTCTCACTCATGTCACTCATTAAGGTTTCTTCTAGAAAGAGATTTCCTGTTGTATAATAGAAACAGTCTTACTGAATTCTTAGTTAAAATTTTCCTTGTTGGTAATATTTATAGGCTCTTTTTTTCTCCTAATGTTGTATGTTTTTATTGTATGTTGTCAAACACAATAAAAGAAATGTCTCTGACCAATTCAGTTACAATTTCTCTTCACTATGATTTCTCTGATGCTGAAGTAAGGCTGAATGACCACTAAAGGCTCTTCCACACTGATTGCATATAAAGCGTTTCTCTCCACTATGCATTCTCTGGTGGATAATCAGAGAAGAATTCTTACAGAAAGCTTTTTCACAGTGATTACATTTGTAGGGTTTCTCTCCGGTATGGTTTCTCAAGTGTACAATAAGGGAAGAACTCTCATTAAATGCCTTCCCACATTCATTACACCTGTATGGTTTCTCTCCAGTATGAGTTCTCCGGTGTGCAATGAGGTGAGAGCTACAATTAAAGGATCTTTCACATTGATTACATTTATAGGGTTTCTCACCAGTGTGAATTCTCCTGTGGGCAACAAGGTGACAGCTCTGACTAAAGGATTTTCCACATTTATTGCATTCATAGGGTTTTTCTCCAGTATGAGTCCTTTGATGCCTAACAAGATGAGCCATCTGGCTACAAGATTTCCCACATTTATTACATTCATAGGGCTTAATTCCAGAATGAATAATTTCATGTTTAGTAAGGGCTGAGCGTTCTCTGAAAGCTTTGCCACATTCTTGACAGTTAAAAGGTTTCTCTCCCGTGTGAGTTCTCTGGTGAGCAATAAGATGGGAACTCCAACTGAAGGACTTTCCACACTCAGTACATTTATATGGTTTTGCTCCAGAGTGAGTTCTTTCATGTTTACTAAGAGCTGAATAATCCCTAAAGGCTTTTTCACATTCATCACATTTAAAGGGTTTCTCTCCAGTATGCATTCGCATATGGGCAATAAGATGGGAACTCCAGCTGAAAGACTTCCCACATTCAGTACACTCAAAAGGTTTCTCTCCAGTATGAGTTCTCTGATGTCCAATAAGATGGGAGTTCCAGTTGAAAGATTTCCCACATTCATTACAAACGTAAGGTTTTTCTCCTGTATGGATTCTTGTGTGTACAATAAGATGAGAATTCCAACTGAAGGCTTTCCCACATTTGTTACATTCATAAGGTTTTATTCCAGTGTGAGTCCGTTCATGTTTAGTAAGGGCTGAGCGATTCCTAAAAACTTTCCTACATTTCTCACATTCATAGGGTTTCTCTCCAGTATGAGTTTTCTTATGCTGAATAAGGTAAGAGCTCCAAATAAAAGATGTTCCACATTTGTTATATTCATAGGGCTTCTCTGCAGTATAAGTGCTTGTATGTTGAGCAAGTAATGAGTCATACCCAAAGACTTTCTCCCATTCATTGTATTTATATGCTTTTTCTACACTACCAATTTTTTGATGTTCCATAAATGATGAAAAGTAAAAGATATTCTCATACTCTTTATAGTCATACTGGTTTCCTCCAATTTGAAGTCTTGGATGTTCAGTAACTGATGGGCTCTGGTTAAAGATTTGATGGCATTCCTTATATTCATAGAGTTTTTCTCCTGCATGTACTGCTTTATGATCACCAAAATGTATAATATGATTGAAAGACTTCACAGCATCAGTACATTTGAACAAATGATCTCCAGTTTGCATTCCAACAGGGTAAACAGGCTGAAGAGACTGGCAGAAGACTTTGTCATAATCATTATTTACACAGGTAACTTTATCTGCATACATTATGGCTGAATTACATCTCCAACTTTCAAGATGTGCATCAGGTTTATAGAAATATTCTAATTGAGGAACTCTCTGAGATGGAACCAAGTTTAAGCTTTGGCTGTACTCTGTGCCAAGATCACAGAATTCAGAACCTCGTTGAGAAAGTACTTGTTTTTGCATGAAGACCATTTGCCTCATACCTGTACTCTGGTTCATGTGATACATTTCTAACTGGTCTTTACATCCCAAAACTCCTAGCCTGGAGAGCCAAGGGTCATCCCATATATAACTTTGTAATGCCATCCCATTGGATTGTTCTTCCTCGAAAACACTCTGTGCTGGAACCAATGCTTTGCTTTCAACATTTCTCATCCACTCTGAAACAGAAGCAGGGGAGCTGTGAGTGCATAAAGATCTCAAGATTCACTGGTGAAATTCACTATTCATACTATAGAAAAGGCTAGAGTATATTTCATTTTCAAGTACACATATGTAAGCCAGAAAAATTTCATAAGAGAATAGTCAAAAGTAAAAAATTGATAACTACAAAACAAAGTATATAATAACACTACTAAAATCACTGAGGAGTACTTTTACATGAAAAGGAATATTTACAGGGAAAATTTAACTATGAAGGGCTGAGCTACTTAAGCCATGCACATTACCAAACTGGCTTGCTTCATGGCTCAGCCTTAGCCATCTCCTGAGAACTGATAATATGAAATATTGTAAATGTTACCATACCCTTTCATGCTCAGGGCCTTGAAATAAACTTCAATTTCTCTAGATAGCTTGTAACTAATGTCATTTCTAGTGAAGATGTGTTTTCTCTCTAGAGATCTTAAGTCTAGGAAATCTCAGTCATATGGTACTACTTCCTATATGATCAACCTCCAGAAAGCACACTGGCTTAAGCTCACCCATGGTTCCTAATAGACATGGTTCCTAGAAGACAACTTTACAGATTATCACAATTTCTTGCTAGAAATCTATAACTTCATTGTGAAAATATCAGCAGGAACTTATATTTGGCTTCCTCTGGACTCTATTATATTGCTCTCTATTCTTTTTACTGTAATAAACCATAAACCGATGGTAGTGAGTTTCAAATCCTATAAGCCATCCTAGTGAATCAATGGCAGTCCTGGATACCCCTAACAAAAGAACATGCATGGAAAAAAGGAAGGAAGGAAGGAAGGAAGGAAGGAAGGAAGGGAGGGAGGGAGGGAGGGAGGGAGGGAGGAAGGAAGGAAGGAAGGAAGGAAGGAAGGAAGGAAGGGCTTAATAAATAAGCATGCAGGAGGCCTTTGGAAAGTAATAGTTAATTCATTAAATAGTTATAATTTACTTCTGTATTATAATGTCTTCCTGCTTCCCATCTTAGTACTGGTAGAAGGTTATGAGTAAGTAAAGTATCAACAAGATTTTAAGCCAGGATATTATTTATAATAAACTACTATGACAATAATTGTTGCTCCAAAGTCCAGTCAAGATTTAAACACGCAAGATTTAACAGCTCAAAGGGAAATCTTATCACAGTTTAAAGATTCTCCTAGAGAAGTAATTCCTGTGACTACTAGAGAATCATTTTTTAGAGCAGTGACAAAAGAAATGGACTAGAAAAACAGCACAGTGAGTTGAAGTTTGAACATCTGTATTTAAATGCTAGCTCTACCACTAATCCTAAGCAGGCTTTTGTGGTGACTGAATGTCAGTTTCTGAATCCAGCAAAATGCCTGCCAAATTGAATGTGTGTGTGTGTGTGTGTGTGTGTGAGAGAGAGAGAGAGAGAGAGAGAGAGAGATAGATAGATAGAGAGAGACAGAGAGAGAGAGACAGAGAGAGAGATATTAGCAATGTGTCATCATGGCTGGGTTATCAGTCTAAAAATCAAGAGAATCTGTATTAATTTTGTACTACTATTATAATAAGTTATCACATACTTAGTGAGTTACATAACACAGATTTATAATCTTATAGTTCTAGAAGTCAGCAACCCAGAAAAACCATTGTCTTATCTGGCTGGGGTTCTTGTCTTTGATTTGCCAAATAGGGGAAACACATATCCTACTAATTCTGGCAGAAAACTGAGGTGAGACCAACAATATAATACCCAGAATAACAGAAAGGAAAAACTTGAGTAACAACATGCTCATAGAAGCTTTAATAGTGACAGGGCTGAGTCATCTCAGAGACAACTTCCTGAACAGGACACCAATAGTGCAGACACTAGGATCAACATTTAACCAATGGAACCTCATGAAACTGAAGTTTCTGTAAGGCAAAGAAACACCATCAACAGGACAAAGCAGCAGCTTACAGAATGGGAAAATATCTTCACCAACTCCACATTTGACGGAGGGCTAATTTCCAAAAATACATAAAGAACTCAACAAACTAGACATCAACAAACCAAATAATCTAATTAAAAAATGGGGTACAGATCTAAATAGAGAATTCTCAACAGAAGAATCTCAAATGGTTGGCAAACACTTAAGGAGATGTTCAATATCCTTGGCTATCAGGGACATGCAGATCAAAATGACTCTGAAATTCCATCTTACACCTGTCAGAATGGCTAAGATCAAAAACACAGTGACAGCTCATGCTGGAGAGGATGTGGAGTAAGGGGAACACTCTTCCATTGCTGGTGGGAGTGCAAATTTATACAGCTACTTTGGAAATCATTGTGGCAAGTTCTTAGAAAATGGGATCAATCTATCACAAGATCCAGCTATACCACTCTTGGGTATATACCCAAAAGATGTTCAATTATACCAAAAGGACATTTGCTCAACTATGTTCATAGAAGCTTTATTGTAATGGCTGGATAACATAGATGTCCCTCAGCCGAGGAATGAATAAAGAGCGTGTGGTACATTTACACAAGAGCATACTACTCATATGTTAAAAACAAGGACACCAGGAAATCTGAAGGCAAAATGGATGGAACTAGAAAAAAAATCATCCTGAATGAAGTAACCCAAACCTAGAAAGACAAACATGGTATTAACTCACTCATAAGTGGATACAGCTGTAAAATAAAGGATAACTATGCTACAATCTACAGACTCAGAAACCAGATAAGAAGTGTTTGTGGGAGGGGAGGTGCCTGGATCTCCCTGGGGAGGGAAAACAGAAAAGATTTCAAGTGGACTGTGGACAGGTGAGGATGGAAACATGAGCAATCAGATTGGGAAGGGGGGAAGAGTACTGAAAGAGGGGGTACATTTCAAGGTCAGGTAAAAACATGGTACAAGGGAATCTCACAGGAATCTACAAAGATGACTATAACTAAGACTCCTGGCAACAACACATACAGAGCCCACTGGCCATCTTCTATGACCAGGGAAGACATCAAGAGGAGGAAATGGGAAACCAACCCAGTTACATAACCTTCAATCTATAGTCTCTCCTGACTATCAAATGTGCTGGGGTAAGGGTGGCATAAAGATTGAGAGAGTGGCCAACCCAATGATCAGTCTAGCCTAAAAATGATGCCCAGAGAATAAAACCACCCCTGACACTACCTGGAGCACCAGGATCCACAGACTGGGTGACCAAGAAACTTGGGTAGAACCAAGCATGACTGGAGGGGGGAAAAATGTCAATATAATGATGTCTAATATTGTTCTGCTATACACATGGCTTGGTGCTTTGTCCAATTGTCATCAGACAGGCTTCATCTAGCAACTGATGGAAAGAGATGCAGACCCACAGACCAACATTAGGCAGAGCTCAGGAAATCCTGCAGAAGAGGGGAAGGATTGTAAGAGCCAGAGGGATCAAGGACACCACAAGAAAACTCACAGAATCAACTAACCTGGGCTCATAGAGGTTCACAGAGACTGAACTGACAACCACAGAACCTAGGCACTCTGTGTTGGACTCCTTTACTGGATTTTTGGACCCTGCTTCTCATACTGGGTCACCTTGCCCAGCCTGAATACATGGGGAGGTGCTTAGTCTTCCTTGCAACTTGATATGCCATGTTTTCTTGATAGTCACGGCAAACCTGCCCTTTCCTGAACAGAAATAGGGGAGTAGATGGGGGGAGGGGAGGAGAGAGGAGGGAGGGACTTAGAGGAGAGGAGGGAAGGGAAACTGTGTAAAGTAAATAAATTAATTAAAAATAGCGTGACAATTTAGGTCACATGAATATGCATAATTAATTAAACTGTCAAAATCAAAAAAAAAAGAATCCAGGAGGCAACAAAAGACAAGTAACTCTTCACACAGGCAATCCTCAATAATATTATAACTTATTACTCTTTAGAAACTATGGAAGTTAAAATGAAAAATTCAGTTAACCATGAACTTTATACCCATTAAGATTATCAAATGATTCCCAGATAAAACCTTAGAATTTGTTGCTAACAAACCTCCCCCACAAGAAATGCGAACAGAAGCTGCTGGTTCACAGGTGAGAGCACTTACTACTCTTGCAGAAGACCCAGGTTCAATTCCCAGCTCACAACCATCTATAACTACAGTTCCAGGGAACCCTAACCCTAACCTTAACCCTTACCTATGCTATGTCTGGCGTGGGTTATCAGGGAAAAAAAAATCTACGTACACTATGTTCTTATGTCTGTTAACTTTATTCTTCTAAGACAAAATTCTATCAATTCAGCTATAGTTCCACCAGGCATTCAAGGAAGGAATAACTCTATACATAACAAGCTCTATATCCATCTATTTTATTTCTCTGGGATGAAATCCGGTCTCTATAACTGCAGTTCCGTCCAGGTCCCCAGCTCATAGTCCAGCTAACAACTAACTCCTATGCTTTTAGCCTCATCTTTATTCCCTGTACCCTCTTTCTCCATCTCTGCTACTCTCCACTCCTGGCACTCAGAAAACTCTACTGGAGATCTGCTTACCCTCTACGGAACCTCTGTCATCTCTCCTCTCTCTTGCCATGCTGTTCTGTCTCTCTACAGAAAATGCCTGCCTTTTCTTTCCCTGGGCACCTCCTTTCCTGATTCCTCAGGAATGTGTTTTATCTCTCACATTGATATGTAAAAACCTCTTTTGTTCTCAGTCAAAATGCTCAGGAGAACCACTAGGCCTCCTCAAAGCAAGGGGATGGTCTGAGCTTCATTAGCACAGAAAACAAAGCTATGCGTCTCCAGCCAGCTTGTCTCCTAAACTCATCAGGGCAGTTAGTAACTTAGCAGGTACTGCAGAAGACAGTTGGAATATTAAAGGCTGGGTAACACCAAATATTCATAATAAATGGCTTGCCTTTTGACAGACCCTTGGCCGGTCAAAGTTCAGCTTTAATACACAGCTGAATCTCTATGATATATTCTTGTGGCCCACAGGACCTGGACTCACTTATGATAGTGCATACATGCACACACACATGCACAAAATTAAAAATAAAAATAATTTTTTTAAAAATGCTAAAAGAAGCTCCTTAGTCTGACATGGAAAAAAAATCAGAAATAACTCAAAGAACACTAATAATGAAATTACATAATAACATGACAGCAAAATCACATTTTGGTTTTTTTTCCTGTTTTATGCAGAGTCCGTCCCCTGTCCCTGCCCCCACATGTAGTCCTGGCTGTCCTGAAACTCACTATTTAGGGCAGGTTCCCTCAAACTCACAGACATCCACTTGCCTCTGCCTCCCAAGTGCTCGGAATTAAAGGTGTGTGACACCACACCCAGCAAAATTACATTTTTTCTTTATAACAACTCTTTATCTGATTTTAAAGATAAAACAGCTCTAGAAAGATGGCTCAGTGATTCCTGCTACCAAACCTGACAACCTGAAACATTAGTATGATAGAAGAAAAACACTGATCCTACAAATCATCTTCTGACCTCCACATGGGTACTTACCTATCCCACCCCAGCCCACCTCCACGCAAATAAATATAATTTAAAATTTTAAGAATTCTAACAATTGAAAATGAAAAATATAAAACATCATTAATTACAAATGTATACTGATAACATAAAATGCATAAATATGTAAGAAGCCAAGCTACACAAAAGCAGAATGTTTTTAATACTAACAAGATTAAAGTGGTATTAATCCAGGTAAGGTTATTATAGAGATGTTAACTGTAATCCTCAGCACAACCACTAAGACAATAACAACAGCAACAAAAACATGGTAAAAGAGGGAAAAAAGAATAAAAGATTATCTGTATTGGGAAGTAATAATAATATAGGTAAAGAATAGTGAGTATACATGAAATTTAAACTTATACATTTTATGTAGCTTTGACTTTTTTAATCATGTGAATACACTGGCTAATATTCAAAAACTATTTTTGTTTCTTTGTTGTTTTTCTAAGTGTTTGAAGCCATAGACTACAATTTGGAAACTGAAAAAGCAAATTTTTAAGTAGGTAAATAAATGAAAACTTATCTTAGAGAAAGTACAGCAAATATGAACACCAAGCACAAAGCAGACAGAAAGGGAGAGAAATTCAACACACAACTGCAACCTTATGAGAGAGGCTCTGCTCTTAATCAGGGGAGGGGACAGGAGGGGAGGGGAGGGGAGAAAAGGGGAGGGAACAGAAGAGAAGGGAAGAGAAGGGGAGGGGAGGGAAGAAAAGGAGAGGAAGAAGAGAAGGAAGAGAAGATAGAAAGGAAGAGGAAAAAGGAAGGAGAAGGAGGAGGAAGAAGAAGGAAGAAAAAGAAGTAGAAAGAAAGCTCCCTAGAGGAGATTCTGGAAGTATTAGAAGAGAACTCCTCTACCCTTAGACCATTTATCAAAAAGGAGAACTTTGAGAAAAGTTCCTCATTTAATAATGCCCATGCTTCACCTCACCTGAACAAGTGCTTTGAGGACATGCTTGCTCTACTGACCATGGCTCTTCTCCTTGTTCCAACAGGGAGATGACTTCAGGCTTAGCAATCTGATTCCCTACAGATGGAGGAAAGACATGTAATTTTGGTGACAAAGCTCTGGATTTGCCAAAGAAATCTCCCCTTGCCTCTTCCTCCTGTGACTGCTCTCTTAAGTGGAATATGCATATCCTTCTCCCTTTGTATTTTGTAAGTATTAGGAATTTTATCTCTGAATCTTAAAGTTCAAGATCATCTTAGCCCTTTAGAGACACATCATACTACTTTCACATTATAGCTGAAGACATTGCAGACGAAACAGCTGTATTTATTTGGGTAGTTTCTGCCTTACCCACAGAGAGTAGATGTCCATAGGTCTCCAGCATCACGTCACGGTACAGAGTCCTCTGAACAATGTCTAGCTGCCCCCATTCTTCTTGAGTGAAGGCCACAGCCACATCCTTGAAAGTCACTGGTTCCTAAAAGATACATGATCCTTCTCAGCCTGAGGCAAACCTTTCCAAATTTTCTAGGGATAGAATGAGGCTGACAGCCTTTGAGGAGAAGAGACAAGATATAAAGGACTTACTAGATGTTATCAAGATTCTAACAAGATGTGGAGACTCACTTTAATCCCAACACTCAGGAAGCAGAGGCATGGGGATCTCTGTGAGTTCTACAGAGTAAGATCCAGGACAGGCACCAAAGCTACATAGAAAAGCCCTGTCTCAAAAACCAAAACCAAAACCAAAAAAAAAAACCCTGATCTTATAAACCTCTGATCTAAGCCAGCCCTTGCTGCCTATCCTTCAATATATTGACTTTTTTTTTTTACTCTAATCAACAGAACTGCATTTATTCTACCTTCATAAGATGACTGTCTTAACACAAAAACTTGATTCTGTTGCAAAGACTGCCTTATCCCTCAACACCCAACTCTCGTCTGATTCTGGTGCAGACTTCCTTATAACCTCAAAACTCAACTCCTGCAGACACCCTGACACATTCAGTCTTACTGTAGTCCATGACTGCTGCTGATCTATACTGACAATCTAGGGATGATGAACAAACACTGACAAATCTTTTCAGCAAGCTCTCACCAAGATCCCTGCTACTTTGAGACTGATAAGCCTGAACGTGGATTTCTGCCTCCACCTTTCCAACAGGAAGCACCTAAAAGTGCTGAACATACCATACTTCCTTCTCAGAAACCATCTCTACTTTTCTTGCTGTAGATCTGTTTCCTTCAAAGATCCTGTTGTTTCTACAAATTGACAGAGAAGTGTAAAAATCTAAGCACAATGAACTTTAACACAGTCATAAAAGGAACACGCTGAGAGGCCATGCTTACTACCCTGGGCTTCCAGCCCTTGTCTGTCTCACACAACCTAACCCATATGGAGTGGTAGTGTGGACTGACTGCATGGCGAGCATTGCTGTTTGACAAAATTCCAGCATTTCAGCATTGCAGACCACAATTCTCTAGCACCTGTTAACTTTCATTTTTAATGATTCTCAGTATGTGTTATGAGAGTTCCCTTATGCCTTTTCCTTTGGGAAATTTTGTGTGGGTTTTGAAGGATGAAAAAGCATAATACAATGGCAGTCTCCTTAAACAAAATAATTATTTGGAAAAAAATTCCCCACCACAGTGAAACCACATAGTGTGATAACTCTGTACCCAGATATCCCCACTGTGCCCTCCTGATTAGACCAGGAACGGGAAAATTAGAGATTTAATAACTGGACACGCCTGACCCTGAAGGGTAAAATCAGGAGCCCTCTTGACAGTCAGCACCCATCTGAATGTATCTGCTGATCTACAAATGAATCTAAAAGCTAACCAGTAATTTAGAGCAGACCAGAGATTAAACGCATGTGAAAATAGAGATGGAACAATAAACCTAAATGTATATATCCTGGACTCAGCAAAACAGGATATGAGGAGTAATGAACCCAGCTGATCAGAGTGATTGGACTCATGTAAAAATAGGACTGGGACAAAAAAATCTAAATGTAAATATCCTGGACTTAGCGAAACAGGCCATAGGGAGTAAAAACTTTTGTCTCTATAGATACCCTGCATCCTGTCGGCCATTAGTAATTTCACACTTACAGTTCAGCCAGTAACTTCAAAGAACTACCTCACCCCTAGGCCCCTCGTCCACTCCTGAGAAATGCAACCCACTGCATGTAAACTTTTCCTATATAAACTCCTTGTAACGAGTGCTCAAGGCTTCCTCCTTCACTCACTGTAAGGGCTAGGAGTGTTGGACAAAGTCCCTGCCTGGGCTTGGCTTGAATAAAGAAACATTTTGTTTCTGCATCTGAAGTTAGTAAGTATAGAAAAATCAGAATGGTACATTATAATGGAAAAAGAGTAAGACATCAGGACCTTCCCTTTTGGGGAGTGTATAGGGAGAATAGGCCCATAGAATAATACTAAGACACAAGGGAAGGCAATTAGAGAACAGCTCAGTGTTTATGCTCCATCATACCCCTTGAGGGATAAAAATTGCTCTTAAATTGTAGTTGAGTGTCTGCCCCCCAGAAGTCCTTAGTCCAAGGTCAGGCATTTGGATAAAGGCCTCTATTCCCTCAGTGGCTTGAGGAAATTCCTGTTTGCTAAAAGCAGTCATTCTTCTTATCTCTGTCAGGAAGAACTTGTGGCCCTTCCACTGATGTAACAGGGGTCCTAGTGGAGTTACTGAACCTTTGAGAATAACAGGCATTAGATACTTGCTGAACTTAACTGCTTTTGTCTCAGGAAAAATGCTCTAATGAAGTTAATGGCCACTTCTATCCCTGAATCATTGAGTCTGCTTTCAATCTTGCCTATGGCTAAACCATTGAGTATAAAAGGCGTAACCTTTTTTCAATAAACACTTGGGCAGTCATCCTAATTCAGCCCCAGATTGTGTCTATATCCACCCTCATCCCCAACCCTTGCTGACTCCACATCTTCTAGAAAGCTGGTTTCTAGCAGGGTGGAGGAGGAGTGTCTTCCAAAATAGCTTCAACATAATTAAAAAAGTCAACACCCACACTCTAGCAACTGTCAACCCTGCAGGCTCCCACAAATTCACCTCCTGTCCCTTTAAATATGTTCAAAAATGAACAGAAAGTCTAATAATCAGACATAGACAAATTAAATCATTAGAGGATTTCACAAACCCTGTTAATCAAACAGTAGCCATTGGTGACAACTATCAATAACCACCGAGTCCCAGACGATAGAAGACTGAGAGATGTGTAACACAGGTATCAGTGTGACAGCACCTGGCACTGGGGATTCAGAGATAGGCAGATCCCTGGAGCTAATTGGCCAGCTAGCCTAACCTATCAGCAAGCCCCAGACAGTGAGAGAGCCTGTCTCGAAACTAAGGTGTGTTTTACCCTTAGCAAAGCTCTACTGCTTCAGGATAGCTATTCTAACTGTTCATTGGAATACATAGAGTTTGGGACTGGGCGAGTGCTTATTTAAATACTGTGTGGTGTTTTTGTGAGGTCATTACAATGAAGTAATATTTATTTAAAAATCAACAACAAACAAACACAATGTTAGTGAAATGACTCTGCAAGTAAAGGCTTTTACCACTGAGCCGACAAGCTTGTTCCTATGACCCAAGTGGTGGAGGCAGAGGACCAATTCCCAAAAGCTGTTCTCCCTCTCCCCCCCCCCCCCCCTCACACACACACACACACACACACACACACACACACACACACACGGGACTAAACAGCACTCAAGAATATTCTTAAAAATGCCAAATGAATCTACTTAGGCCTCTACTCCAACTACCTGGGACTGAAGAGATGACACTTAACTGACGTCATGAAAGCAAAATCAGGCAAAGTAAGAAATCAGTTTCTTCAGATAAAAAAAATATAAGCAATGGGAATACCTTGTTTTGACCCTGATTCTACCAACTATAAGACTATGATAAGGTGGGGACCACTGAGAAAAAAAAAATGGAATGTAAACTGAGCATTAGGTAACATTTGCTGGGTGTGCTGTGAGATAAAGGTACTGTTAATTATCCTAAAACAAATACCTAGAAATACAGATAGATCATACAATTCTGAAATTTGTTTTTTAAATGTTACAGCTTAACAAAAAGGCTATGTTAGAACAAGTCGAAGGCAGAAACTGAAAGCCAGATGTTGCTGAAGGTGATTAAACATGAGTGTATACAGAAGGCAGAATAGGAGCCGAAGGATGTCCATATCCTAGCCCTTAAAATCTGTTACCCTAACAACAAAAGGACTTACATATATAACTAAGAGACAAGAGTAACCTGCACTGTCTGAGTGGATCCATTGTAATCAGAAGGTCATATATGTGAAGAAGAAAGAGGTAGGAAAACCAAAATATAATGATGGAAGCAGAAGTGGGAAAGGTTTGTTTTAAGAAAGAAGGGTAAAGATGCTACTTGGTGATGGAGTGCTTGCCTAACATGCACAAAGCTCTAGGCTAAATTCCCAGTATTGCCTTCACTGTCCAAGAAAGGAAGAATTCAAACCAAAGAAAGCAGGGGGTGGGGGGGGGATCTCTCCTGGAGCCTCCATAAAGATCACAGCCCTTCATCCTGGATACATGGTGGTGGTGATGTCTTGTTTGATTTGCAGAGTTTGTTTTTAGTCTTTTTCAAACAGGATCTTATGTAGCTCAGGCTAGCCTCAAACTCAATCCTTGAACTAGGTATGTAACTGATGCTGGTCTTCAATTCTTTTGTTTTGTTTTGTTTTGTTTTTGAGACAGGGTTTCTCTGTGTAGCTTTGTGCCTGTCCTAGAACTCGCTCTGTAGCCCAGGTTGGCCCTGAACTCACAGAGATCCGCCTGGCTCTGCCTCCCAAGTGCTGGGATTAAAGGCATGTGCTGCCACCGCCCAGTGGTCTTCAATTCTTCATCTTCTTGCCTCCACCTCCCTTAGTGCCGAGGTTACAGGCTTATTTATGATAGTACTTCCAACTATGTAGGCCCGTTGTAGACTTCTGAGTTCAAAACAAGGGAATAAAATTGTTCTAAGCACCTCACCTTATATTAATCTGCTGCAGCAACAACAGAAAGGTAAAGGTAATCCTCAGTTTATGTTCTATTTTTCTACTTAAAGATCTTTTGTTGTTTTTTGTTCATTTGTTTGTTTTAATTAGGGGGCTGAAGAAAGGGCTGAGTGATCAAAAGCACTTGCTGTACTTCCAGAGGTATCACCATCCCTAATTTCAAGGTCTACTACAGAGCTATAGTAATGAAAAACACATGGTATTGACATAAAAAGAAACACTAATCAACAGAATTGATTCAAAGAGCCAGACATAAATCCACACACCTATGGACACCTGATTATTGATAAAGAAGCCAGAAATATATAATGGAAGAAAGAAAGCCTCTTCAACAAATGATGCTAGTCTAACTGGATGGCATGTAAAAGAATGCAAATAGATCCATATCTATCACCCTGCACAAACTCAAGTACAAGTGGATCAAAGACTTCAACATAAGTCCAGATACACTGAACCTGATAGAAAAGAAAGTGGAGAATAGCCTTGAATGAACTGGCATAGGAGATTTCTTCCTGTACAGAAAACTGATAGCATAGGCAGTAAGATCAACAATTAATATCTGGGACCCCATCAAACTGAAAAGCTTCTGTAAGACAAAGAACACCATCAATAGGACAAAATGGCAGCCCACTTTAGACTTTCTGGACAGTAAGACATATCTGTTCCTGGCAGCACCAATTTACTTCAAAGAGAAAGATGGGCATCAAAGACATACTTCTTCTTGGCAAAATAGCCATTTGGGCAAGAAACTGTTCTTGCCTGGACTGCTTGACAAAATGTTGTATCAACATGGAAAATGTTGCTTCACAGAGGAGATTGCCATAGAGTCTACAGGACACAGAAAAAGCGACTGAGAGACTCTAGGCCTGTAGGCTGAATATGGATGCCCCAATGTTGCAAAGAAACTTTGGATGACTGTCCAGACAGACAGCTGTCTTTGCCATTCTAGATTTTTGGAAGTTTCTTACAATGCTCTTCCTGTTTACTAAGGTAATACTATATCCGTCTGAGGTCTTTGATGTAGTTGAAGACTAGATATTTATAATTATTGTTTTCCTTGGTTATGATAAGAGATAAATATGAAACCTTGGACTCACAAATATAAGACAAAATATTTTCTTTAATTTTGTCAAATACAAATAAACTAAATATTATAACTAATTCTTGCTTGATAACTGTTCTATTATATGTAATTTTACTATGTTAAAGTTAATGCCTTCCTTTTTGATTAAAAAGAAAAAAGGGAAGTGCTGTGGATGTCTTTCTGTATGCTGTGAATGTGTTGCTCTGATTGGTTGATAAATAAAGCTGTCTGGCCTATGGCAAGGCAGCTTAGAGGCAGGCATAAAATCAAAATAGATAGGAAGAAAAAGGAGAGGCAAGGAGATGCTGCTTACCTGCCACCAAGAGAAGCAAGATGTAAAGATACCAGCAAGCTACAAGCCACGTGGCAAAGTATAGATTTATAGAAATGAGTTAATTTAAGATATAAGAGCTAGCTAGCAAGAAGCTTGCCATGGCCATAGTTTAAAAATAATATAAGCCTGTGTGTGGGACCAAGCAGCTGTAGGACGCAGGTGGGAGAGATTCTGCAGGACCAAAGTAAACTTCTGGCTACAAGCAAAGACAGGAGAAATCAGCCTGGGAACAGCTGGGGCAAAGGCTTATGCTCAGGACAGCTTGACCAGCCACTCTATCCAATAGGTAGTGCTACCAGCAGCAGTGCACTTCAACACATGAGCAAAATTTCCACAGGTCCCCTAGGCTTAAGAGTACGGGAGGTTATCAGACTGACTAACGAGCAGAAACATCTTCAGTCTGGCAAAGACGGTGGGAATGCCTGTCACTTCGCACTAAGGAAACTGAAGGCAGAACTAAGTAACTGATTCTAGCCCACAGGCCCATGGAACCAGTGAAACTGGCAGGAAAGCAGGAAGCAGCAATCAGGAGGCAAAACTATGGGGCAGTAGCCCAATAAGACTCTCAAGAAGTCCCACAGACCTTTCTTGATGACGATAGATAGAAGGTAGGAACATCTGCCATACAGGTAGAGACACAACAGGGTGGACAAGGAGACAGAAATCCAGAGACCATACTGAGCCAGCTTTCAAACAACTGTAAGGCCTCTTCTCGGGCTCTCAGCCTGAAGCGGTTATAATACAAAACAGAACAGGAAGCTTCAGGACAGACTTATTTAGAAGAAAAGGATTCAAAGACTGTAAAAAAGAGACAGGACAGAAATGAGTGGAGAATGAGTTCTGTGGTGGCAGAAAGAGATTCCTGGACTCCCAACTCTACAAAGAATATGACCCATAGGAAGAAAATCAGACAGTAGTTTATGTAGGAAACCCAATATCCAGCAGAAGACTTGAGAAAGAATATAAAGGATAGAATTACTTTTTGTTTTGTTTTGTTTTTGTTTTTCAAGACAGGGTTTCTCTGTGTCATTTTGGTACCTCTCCTAGATCTCACTCTGTAGACCAGGCTGGCCTCAAACTCACAAGAGATCAGCCTGGCTCTGCCTCCTGAGTGCTGGGATTAAAGATGTGTTCCACTACTGCCTGGCGCTAGAACTACCTTTTTTTAAAAATTTTTATTTTATAATTAATTTAATTTTACATAACAGCCACAGATTCCCCTGTCCTCCCTCCTCCCACCCCACAGCCTTCCCCCCAAATTTACCCCCCATTCCCACCTCCTCCAAGGCAAGGTCTCCCCTGGGGATTCAGCTCAGCCTGGTAAGTTCAGCTGAGGCAGGTCCAGTCCCCTCCTCCCTGATACCAAGGCTGAGCAAAATGTCTCAGCACAGGCCCTAGGTTCCAAAAAGCCAGCTCATGCACTAAAGACAGGTCCCAATCCCACAGCCTGGGGCCTCCTAAATAGTTCAAGCTAATCAACTGTCTCACTTAGGGCAAAGGACACAGTCAACAAGACAAAATGACAGCCTACAGAATGGGAAAAGATCTTCACCAACCTTACATCTGATAGATGGCTGATATCCAGAATATATAAAGAACTCAAAAAATTAGACATCAAAATAACCAACAGTCCAATTAAAAAATGGGCTATAGAGCTAAACAGAAAATTCTCAACAGAAGAAGCTCAAATGGCTGAAAGACATGTAAGGAATTGCTCAACATCCTTAATCATCAGGGAAATGCAAATCAAAACAACTCTGAGATACCACCTTATACCTGTCAGAATGTCAAAAGCACTGGAGAAAGCTTATATTGGAGAGGTTGTGGAGCAAGGGGAACACTCCTCCACTGTTGGTGGGAATGCAAACTTGTACAGCCATTTTGGAAATCAGTGTGGTGGTTTCTCAGAAAATTAGGAATCAATTTTCTTCAAGACCCAGCTATACCACTCTTGGGCATATACCCAAGGAATGCTCAATTTTACCACAAGGGCATTTGCTCAGCTATGTTCATATCAGCATTGTTTGTCATAACCAGAACCTGGAAACAACCTAGATGCCCTTCAACTGAAGAATGGATAAATAAAATGTGGTACATATACACAATGGAATACTACTCAGCAGAGAAAAACAATGACATCATGAGGTTTGCAGGCAAATGGATGGAACTAGAAAAAATCATTCTTAGTGAGGTAACCCAGACTCAGAAAGACAAACATGGTATGTATTCACTCATTAAGTGGATAATAGACGCAAAGCAAAGGATAACCAGACTGCAACTGACAACTCCAGGGAGGCTACCTAGTAAAGAGGACCCAAAAAAAGACACAGGGATCCCCCAATGACAGAAAAACGGATGAGATCTACATGAGCAAACTGGAGGGGGGGGGTTAATGGAGGGCAAGGGTCAGGGGAAAGAGAGCTTATGGGAGTGGGAGGTCCCAGCTGGATCAGGAACAGAGTGGGAGAACAAGGAAAGAGATACCATGATAAATGAAGACCCCATGGGAATGGGAAGAAGCAGAGTGCTAGAGAGGTCCCCAGAAATCCACAAAGATACCTCCACAAAAGACCACTGGCAATGGTCGAGAGGAAGCCTGAACTGACCTACTCTGGTGATCGGATGGCCAAACACCTGGCCAAACACCCTTGCTGTCATGACAGAACTCTCATCCAGTGACTGATGGAAGCAGATGCAGAGATCCATGGCCAAACCCCAGGTGGAGCTCCAGAAATCAAATGGGCAAGAGAGAGAGAGGAGGGATTATATGAGCAAGAGATATCGAGACCATGATAGGAAAAAGCACAGGGACAAATAGCCAAACTAGTGGAAACATCCCCCATGGAACTGGATCAGGCCCTCTGGATAAGTGAGACAGTTGATTAGAACTACTTTTAAAAAGAATATGGAGTATCTTAAAAGATAGAAAAGCCATCAGCGATAAACAAAGACATACATTTGACAAAACATCAGTAATTATTTTAACTGGTAAGATACCAAGACAAATAGACAGTAACACATATTATCAAATATATATGATGGTTCGTATATATTCAAGACCCAGATGCAAAGGGTGGTTGCTAGGAATCTAGGAGTTAAGGAGGATGAGGCTAAAAGGAAGAAAATACCTGCTAAAAAATACCACCTCGCTACAATCAAATACATCCAAACTAATGTAATGCACCTTTTTGACCTCACAATAATCAGAGAGAGAGAGACAGAGAGACAGAGAGGGAGGGAGGGAAGAAGAGAGAGGGAGGGAGACAGAGAGAGATTTGACGTTAAGTGTTAGCAAAGATCCAAGAAAATGGATATTTCTCTCTCAGAATGGATGCTGAGTAGTGGCTTCAGCATTTGGAGACCATCATGGTGACAAACACTAGCATCAGAAAAATAGACCCTAAATCCCAAGACCCAGTAAAATTCTACTAGGGTCATATATAAGCAACAGTCACATGTGTACACAAAGTGAAATAACAGGAACATTGGCAGTTTTGGCTAAAATGGCAAGGAAGACAGATGTAGAGGGCTTAGAAGCCCATCCATAAAACAATTAGGCTGCAATTCACTTAAGGGCAGTACCTGACAGTACAGAAAAAAAAAAAAAAAAAAAATCAACCTGACCTGTTTATGTCTACCAATGAGAACAGATCTCAAAATTTATCCAAGTAGGCTTTTCCAAAACTACATGTAGGGCTGAAGGCAAGGCTCAGGGGTTAATAGCACTGGTTGCTGTTGCATAGAACATGGTTTCAATCCTAGCATCCACATGGCAGCTCACAACCAGCTGTCACTCATCTTAGGGGATCCACTGCCCTCTTCTGACCTCCACAGGCATTGCATGCACATGGTAGACAAACAAGCATGCAGGTAGAACACCTATACACATAAAATAAGATGTAAAAAAATAAAATCTTTCAAAGATTTTCAAAAATCTTTCAATAGGTTGTATTGCCTATATATTCTACACATAAAAATGAACTCCGTATACAAGGAATCCATCCATGTTCAGTTGCTCTGACAGATTGCAGACTATGTAAAGAGTGAATATAAAGCCAATACAGTAAAACAATTCCTGGGTTTTGTTGGGGAAGGGTTTTTGTTTTGGTTCTGTTGTTTTCATTTGTTCCTTGAGACAAGGTCTCTCTGTATATCCTTGGTTGACCTGGAGCTCAATATACAAACCAGACTGGCCTTGAACTCCTAAGAGATCTGTCTGTCTCTGCCTCTCTAGTCACATTATTTGAGGCATGTGCCACCACACCCGGCTACAGGAGCTGTTTGTTCAGAGATGGTGTTTGAATTCCTCTTTACTCTTTCTGCAATTGCAGAACTTGTCAAAAAAAAAAAAAAAAATCCAGAATTAAAAAAGAAATATCAAACTAGGTCTGTAAAGATAGGGAGCCCTCCTGATGAATATACCATGTAGGGGTCACAGAACCACAGGAGGCCCAACCTCAGGGATAGGTAAGAAGACAAACATCTTTTGTCTAGAACTGCAAATGAAAAACACAGAAGCTGAAAGTGATACTATGCAGTAGGCATCAGTTTCCAATGATGTTCTCACCACCAAGAGTAAGGAGGAAATGCAGGGTTCAGTGTTGCCTGAGGCACTAGGGTGGGACTGCTGAACACAGGTAACGCTCACAGGCCCAGTTTATATTTTCTATATGGTGAAAAGACTTGCAGAGATGTCTAACTCAAATTCTTACATTCTTGCATATACTACTTTGTATGCACCATGTGCCTCTACCCAGGCATACTAAAACACTTCTAGGGTGTTTATACACTCACCACACATTTAAACCATGGGCCTAAGGCTGATATGCTAGGTCTTAGCTTTCTTCCTAGAAAGACTGCTAATAATCTGAACTCCTTCATGGAACCTGAGCATTCATAAGGCCTCCCAAATGGCCTTTCATTATTAATACTTTTTATTTTGTTTGGGGCTATTTTACATTTTTAATTTTTTATTATTATTGTGTATGATATGGGACATATGCCATGGCACATTTGTGGAGTCAGTTCTCTCTATCCACCAAGTATTGTTGGATGGTAAGCACTCCACCTGCTGAACCATCTTACCAGCCAGTCGTGTGTTTGTTGTTGTTGTTTAGGGACTAATATTTATTTTTATTTATGCATGTGTGCCTGTGTGAATGTATGCCACTGTGTGCCAGTGCCAGCCAGATCCAGAAATGCTCTGGAGCTTAAGTCACATGTAGATGTGGACCATCTATTATGGATGCTGGGAATCAAACTCAGGTACTCTGAAGAGCAGTAAGTGCTCTTAAGCATGGAGCCAGGTCTCCAGCCCCAACCACTTTTTTTTAAGACAGGGCCTCAAACTCATAGTTCTCCTGCCTCCAAAGTGCTGTGATTATAGGCACGCACTACCATCCCTGGTAGTTTAACACAAGCTCTTTGCAGAAAAAACAAAAAGTCAACCTTCACACATGAATGATTAGTACACACCACTCGTGTTTGCCAAGCATAATATATTGTCATGCAGAAATTCTCAGTGGATCAATACAGAGATCATTTCCTATTTTGGTGGAAATTTTCAAGCAAACTGGGATATTTCATTAATATTATTTCCCCTATTTCTTGAATGAACAGGATCTAGGGTCGGGCTGGATGAAATTTTACTGATGTATTTCCAAGAATGAATTCAGCTGAGAGATGGCAGCTTTTGATATTTCCACCAGGTAAATGCTTTATTTCAGTAATTATTTAACTTAGAAAGAGCCATATGGGGACAGCAGGTCCACTGGGTTCAAGATCTTGCTTAATTAAAAAGTCATAGCTGGCCATGATGATAGGTATGAATGCCTATAAACCCAGCACTTGGGAGGCAGGGGAATCTCTCTGAGTTCAAGGTCAGTCTGGTCTATATAGCAAGTTCCAGGCTAATCAGGACTACACAGTGAGACCTGATCTCAAAAACAAAAACAATCAAAATCCAAGTCCAAGTTTCCAACAGGGAGAATTCCAAAGCAATGACCTGGGGAGAGGGTCAGAAGCATGTTCTAAGAAATCACAACTCTTCAGACATTACAAGGTGTTGTTATTTTAATTGTTTTATTTTTCTCAGCAATAACTAGTCATTTTCAGAAACTCTCATGTAAGAACCATTGAGTACAGCACAGTGATTATTCAGGCTTCTTCGTAGCATTTGATCTAGCTAACTCTGTTCCTCTGACACTTACTCGGGACCCATCTATCTTAGCCTATCTTCACTGCTGGTGATTTTGTTATAGGATTTGAAAAATGGTGTTCACATTGTGACAGCAGTGAGCCTTGGCCACCAAAGTTCTGATGCCAGATAACCATCACCCTGCATCACTCCATCCAGGCCCTTCTGCTTCTTGGGGACAGCGGTACTGCCATGTGGTGACAGCACACATTCAATGCAGCTCACCTGTCAGCTTTGAAACTGTAGGAGGTTTTATTATTTTCTTTTTAATTTGAGGGAAGGCATAAAGTTAAATAGAGATGTTACTTTAAAACATTTCAATCTTAGTATCTCATCTTTGCTTGATTCATTGCTTCATTATTTTAACTTACAAGTAAAAGACCAAAATATTCAAACTACTTTTTCCTACCTTTCATAGCAGGGAGTAAAAGGAATAAGTGCAAATTTGACTAAGTTTTAAAAAAATTAATTTCTAAAAATTATCATTCAGAAACTTCAAGATTTAAGAAACTGAAAACAAACAAGCAAACAAACAAAAAAATAACTGTGCCTGAACCATGAAAAAAAACTCTACAGCATTTTGAAATATGAACTGATGCATGGAGGCTGGCAAGATGCTTAGTGTTTAAACACACTTTAGCATTTAAATACACTTGCTCTTCTATCATGAAGACCAAGGTTCTGATCCCAGCATCCATATCGGACAACTCACAAAAACTCACAAATACCTTTAACTCCAGCTACAGAGGACTCAACACCCTCCACTGGCACCCTTTGGTACCTGGGTGTACACACACACACACACACACACACACACACACACTCCTCTTTCTCTCTCTCTCTCCTCCCCCCCCCTCTCTCTCTCTCTTTCTCTCTCTCTCTCTCTCTCTCTCTCTCTCTCTCTCTCTCTCTCTGTCTTTCTCTCTAAAAATAATTTTTAAGAGGCTGGGGAGATAGCTCAGTAATTAAGAGCACTGGCTGCTCTACCAATGGACCAGAGTGTACAGACATACAACCATACACATAAATAAAAAACTTTTGTTATTAATAAATAAATCTTTTAAGAGGGGGAGACGTTGGTAAGATAGCTCCGTGAGTAAAGGCACTTTGTACCCAACCTGACAATTTAAATTCAATCTTTGGGACCCATTTGATGGAAAGAAACAATCAACTCTTCAAAGTTGTTCTCAGACCCTCAAGCACACCTCCATTGGTATACCCACACACATACAAAAATAAATAAATGTAATTTTTAAAAGGCTTTTTAATTTAATAATTCTTAAAATACGTCAAGAGAAAGAAACAGGTTCAAAATGTCATATGTTATGATTCCATTTAACTTAAATACCCAGAAGAGGCAAGTCCAGAGTGGGAGAATTCATTAGTGGTTGCTGGGACTGGAAGTAGGGAGAAAGAAAGTGACTACTAATAGATACAAGATTTCTTCTTGGGGTGATAAACATGCTCCAGAATTAAAGGTTGGAAGCACCATTCTGTGACTATATTAAAAACCAGTGAACTGTACAACTTTTTAAGGATGTAGATCAACTTTCTAGTATGTAGATATCTCAACAGTTATTATATTCTTTAAAAGAAAAAAAAAAAAAGACAAGTGGCTGCTTCTGATGAAGAGCCCAGGCAAGAAGGGAAAGCAGTGGCACTACTGCCACACAACACTACTGTCCTCCTGTCCTCTCTCTGGGGAGCTGCCCTAGGTGCTCTCATAGTCCCCAAACCCCTTGCAGCTCTCTGACAGCAGCCTGCCTCTCATGACCTCTCCACTCCACACACCTTTCCAGCCACATTCTGGATCACAGTGCCTCCTGCTGCCAACAATTCTGAGGCTCCTAGCTCTGCAGCAGGCATGCAAGCCCACCTGGGTTCTTCCTAGCCTCTCCTACCTAAAATCAGTCTGCATGCAGACACCAGTCATACAGTACACCCCGGCTCTCAAGCACACCTGTGGAGCAACAGGCAGGCCAGACCCCTGCTTATCAGGACACACCTATCTGATGCCTTCCTTTTACCTCTTGACTTATTCAAGATAAGCTTCGCCTCCACAATCCTGTACCCCTACTGACCTCTATGCAGACTCTGTCTCTTCTCCCAAGATATCAGTGGACTGAGCTACAAGAGGCTTCCCTCCATGTCTTGGGCTTCTTGTATCCTATAGAGCATGTGTAGCCCCAAGAAAGCTGTGAAGTGTCATTACCTGAGTGAACCACCTTGGAAAGTAGCCTGTTAGGTCCTCAGGGTAAAGGCTCACATCTGTTCTTGTTCTCACAGCAAGCACGGAGTATACTACACAACATCAGCCTGAATCTGGTTCTGAGTACATGAGTTAAGAACAGGAGGTAAAGGGATAGGAGCTGCCAGTCAAATGGCTATTGTTCATCTCTCCCAAACCAGTGATGACATAGTTTGTACCTCAGCTCTGTGGACAGGCAGAGCAACAGCAAAGCTCTGTATCATGGAGAACTGACTGGATTCCCCTACCTCATTCAGGAACTGCTAACTGACTGCCTCCTCGACCTATGCTCTTGCTGCTGAACATTAAGAACCACATCAACGAGGGTAGCCGAGAAAGCCTGGACACTCATCCTTTGGGAACGCAGTGACCTTTCAAGAAAAAGCAGAGGGGCTGGAGAGATGAGTCAGCAGTTAGGAGCACCGTCTGCTCTTCCAAAGGTCCTAAGTTCAATTCCCAGCAACCTCATGGTGGCTGACAACCACCTGAAATGAGGTCTGGTGCCCTCTTCTGGTCGGCAGGGATACATGCAGACAGAATACTGTATACATAATAAATAAATAAATCTTTAAAAAAACAAACAAACAAACAAACAAACAAAGAAAAAGCAGAAGTGCCATCTCACCTGGACTTGGGCTGCTAGGAGCCCAGCCACCCTTCTTCCCTTGTCCTCAGGGCTTCCCTCTATGTACCATGCTGGATCCTGAGGGCACAGAGCTAGGAAAGAAAAAAGAAGTCATAGAGGCACCTCTTCCTGTCAGAAGTTCATGTACCCTATGGAAATGAGGAAGGCTATGCCCTGCCTTTGCTCCTACCATCCCAGGTAAGGAAGAAAGCTACTTAGATGAAGGAAATGGGACTCAGAGAAGGTGACAACATGTGACTCCTCACTGACCTATGCTATGAGGCACCATCCCTGAGAAGTACTTTTCACAGCCTTTCTGGGTCTAAGCCCTAAGTGTCTAGACACTAATTCTCATGTTATCTGTCCTAGAGATGTCATCATTACTTTATCCACTTTACCAGAAAACAGTTTTCTGACCCCTCTTTATTCTTTCTGTAGAGTGAGAGATGGACTACAAGCTCCTGTTCTAAAGAACTACTGGGTCACCAGCTCTGACCCTAGCTACGGCAGATCCCTGAAGGAAGAAGATATTACACAGCAGACAACACAGTTCAGGGTACAGGTTGGTGACTCACCCCAGGAAACAGCAGAGTCAGCAGCTGCCATCCCCCAAGACTGCTCCATGAGAGTACCTGCAGAGAAGGATCAGGTTATGACTGTGACTAAAGCCCAGTGACTAAAGGTAACAAAAGAAAAAAGGAGCAGAGTCCTATACAGAGTCCAAGGGTGTAGGTAGAGTTTCTCTGTGTCTTAGCAGCTGCTCCCAAATAACCATTCAGGGACTTAATAAATGCTCAGCCAATAGCTTAGGATCATTTTTTAACTAGCTCTTATAACTAAAATTAACCCATTTCTATCAATCTATGTGCTGCTCCAAGGTTCATTTACCTCATGTACATACTTCTCATCCTGCATGCTCCAAGGCTCACTTACCTCATGTACATACTTCTCATCCTGCATGCTCTGCATCTCATGGTATCTCCTCTGACTCCCAAGACTCTGCCCTTCTTCCTCCCAGGGTCTACTGTCTGGCTGTCCGCTTATACCTATGTCTAGCTACCCACCAGTCAGCTCTTTTATTAAACAAATCAGAAGGCACCTTGGCAAAGACACAGCTTCACAATGTACAAAAAGATTATTGCATAACACAAGGGCATATAACAAATCCAACACAACCTGCCATTTGTACAGGAAATACACCTACCTATGGAATATGATTTAACAACAAGACAATTAAAAACAGAACCCTTTAAATGGCTCAATAAGTATCTGATAAGATGCAACATTATCAGCTTTTTATGTACATAGGATACTGCCTAAATAGCTATGTGAAATCTTAAAGATAAAACAATCACATAGCACTATTAACATTGTTTAAAAAAAAAAATCAATGGGGCTAGAGAGATGGCTCAGAGGTTAAGAGCACTGGCTGCTCTTCCATGGGTCTTGAGTTCAATTTCCATCAACCACTATGGGAGCTCACAACCATTTATAATGAGGTCTGGTGCTCTCTTCTGGCATGCAGGTATATATGCAGGCAACAACACTGTATATGTAATAAAAATATAAATTAAAAAAACAGATCAATGTTATATAAATGAAATACAATACTAAAGGTGAAAAACACAGGAGAAGTAAAAAAAAAAAAAAATTGACTGCATGTATTATATGAGTCCCATAAACTACTGGAATATCTCATAGAGGCCCTTTCCAGAAGCAGACTTTTAAATATACAATATTTATGCTGTCTTTTATGATTTAATGTCCCCTTAACCCCTAATCAGTTCTAATTTTGTACTGAGACAACTAGACCTTCTATTATCTCCCAAAGCCAGCAGTCCCCTCTCAGCCCTGACCTACAGTGACAAGAAATCTGTTGTAAGGAAGATACAGAAAAATCAAGATATGGACTCACCCCAGGAAGGCCATGGGTTGATGGCTGCCATCCCTGAAGATTAATCAACCAGGGTTCTGCCCAGCACTGAAATTACCAACCTAGAGACAAAGTGGAAAAAAAAAAAAAAGACAAAATTGGTCCTTTCTCACACAAGAGCCAGTGAGAACAAAGAGAACCCACCCACAAAGGTAACAAAAGACCTCTGAGAAGCATGATTCTTTTAAATGTAATTTACATTTCAAACATAAAAGAGAAGAGTTAGAGAGATGAGCTTGCCATAAGCAAGAGGATCTGAGTTCCACATGTTAAACAGATGTGCCTGGTGCAGTGAGTGGACAGCAAGTAATACCAGCACTGGGAAAGCAGAGACAAGAGGATCCCTGGGGATTTCTGACCAATCAATAGAATGAAATCAGATAGGTCAGTAAGAAACCCTGTCTGTAAAGCCAAGATGGAGACCCAACAACAACCTCATAGTCAACACAGACACACACAAGAAAAAGAACAAAACTGGAGCGAAATGAATGCCATAGAGCGGGATTGGGAGGGGCGTGGGGTAGGTGACCAATCCTGGTTAAGAGTGAAAATGTGTATGTCATTCCATTACCAAGAGTCATTCCACTTAGATGGAACTCTTCGGTTGATGTAACCAAAAAAAAAAAAAAAAAAGCTGAAAAACCTGCATACAATGCTCATACATTAATGTCCTAAAGCTGGAGGAAGGGAGAAACCAAGTGACTCCTAAATGTGTGCCAGGGGGTCCTGGGGGGCAGGGGAGAGGGTAATTAAAAGTTCTGTAATGGGGGCGGGGGTTTACAGCTGCACACAGTTTATACAACAAATCCACTGAATCCCACACTTTAGGATAAAGTGTGATCGTTATGCAAATGTTAAAGCCAAACAACAAAAACCACTTACAAGACTTTTCAGACTCACGCCTATCTTACTATCGGTCTCCTCCTGGAGTAGCGTCAGAGACAAAAGTCCAGAGTCAGACTCTACAAATGCACAGATGCCGGGTCTTTGTGTGAGACTCGGAACCTCGCGGAGAGATATTTGGTACTAACCAGTTGCACGCTCACAGAGACTTGGATACCCCAGGATTTGAGCCAAAACTCAAGGCAAGCAAGTTGCAAGAACCCTGCACGCACACGCACACCACACGCCACACACACCTCCGTGTCACTTCAAGTTTAAAAGAACCCGGGCCGTTCCCAAGATAGGCTGGACGCCTGCGTTCAGGCATCTTTGCTTGGAAGGGAAGGAGTAAGAGCTTGCTGGCCGCTACTGCGTTTCCTGGCCTCCGCAACCGGGTCTCTCCAGCGAGCTGCCCGCCTTACCTGGCTCGCAGCCCCCGGTCCCGACCCTGCGGGGCGACTTAGCTGGCTTGGGGCTGCTGCACTGGGCGTCTGGCTTCCGTCCTGCACGGGGACAACGTCCCAGGCCTGGCTTACTCGGCTCACTCGGGCCGGCCTTTCCCAGCCTGAAGGAACCCGGCACCCAGACCCCGGAGCCTGAGGGTCGAGGCCAACTAGGGCACCGAGTCGGCGAGAAAAGAGAAGGCTCCCGACGCACCCCGGCACTGAGCCAGCCCCGACTGCAGGCGCCGCTTCTGTGTGACCGTTCCCAAGACCCGCCTGTATCTCGACAACGACATCGGCACCCCTGAGGTCCAGAAGAAGGCCTTAAGCCGGCAGCGGACAATGGCGGCCGCACCCCCCGGAGTCGACCAGGGAGCAACGCGAGGACTACTGGGAGTTGTAGTTTCAAGGAACCGCGCGTCCGTGCTTCTACCGGAAGTCAGCCGAGGCCATTTTTCAGAGAAGCCCCATCCAAAGTCCGGCTTCTGCAGCACCCAGACTGTTGGGTTCCGCGTCTTTCCTAAGCCAAGAAGGGAGAGTGGTTCTCTCACGTGGCACCGTTAGGAACCTAAGAGCTTGAATAGATTGGCCGGCTAGGAAGCTCAGTCTGCCTCTCAGTAAAACGGCATTTCAAGGTAGCCACTTTGGAAGTCAGAGGTTGGTGACGGTGAATGATCTCTAGGAAGCATTTACTTCAATATTGAAAAGATTGAGAACGTGGTTGTTATTATACCTAGTTTTTTAGATGAAGAACCTAATTCTGAGTGTCTCCTGCCTATGAAGTCCCACTTACCTATGAAGAACGTCAAGGATTGTCTCAACACTCTTTCAAGGTGGCAAAACCATATGGGAGTCTAAATTATCAAATTACTCTGTGGGGTTTCCCTGAGTCAGTATTTATTGAGCAGCAATTGAAAACAGTAAACAGCCCAAGAAACCTCTGCCAAGTTAGACCTGTTTATGGCACGTGAAGTTGCATATATATGGAGGGCAAGACCACACTGAAGAAATGCAAGTAAAATGGTTTAGGCATGCACCAGCAACATGAAGTTAGGAATCACAGAAAAGCAGTGGTGGTTCCAGAAAACACATGAACCAATGAAAGATGCTTAGAATGGTTCTCTGTGTTAAGAGGAAAGAGTATGGGAAAGATAAAGAGCAAGTTATAAGATAAATGGCTTAAAGTTGTAAGATTAGAGAATGCCCAAGATTGGCAGGATGAGGAAATGGCCTTGAGCTTCTAACTCCCTTGCCTGCCCCTCTAGAGTACAGGGATTATAGGCATGATGAGTTTTATGCAATGTGGAGAATATAACTCAAGACTTTGGTCATGCTAGGCAAGTACTATACCAACTGAACTGCATGCATAGCCAAGAAGATCAGCTTTGAGGGATCAGAGTTTGAGGGAAGCACTGAAAAGTTTAGGTGGGGAAGTGGTGACATTGTGTGTGTATGTTTAATGAACTAGTTGCTATAGAGAAGGGAATTCAAGGGGTCACTTAGAATTCTGGACCTCAATGAGCTATGAGCAAGGCATACCTCTGAGACAGTACCAAACCAGATGGAAGGTCATTTAAAGGTCTTGTAAGTGTAATATTGGACTTGTAAGGGTAATGTTGGCACTCAAAGGGAAGACAAAAAAGGAGTAAGCCTCCCGGTTGATTTTAAATGTGGTACTGTTACTCTGTGAGGACATGTCACAAGGCACAAAAAAAAAACAGTATCAGAGCTTTATTGGTGGGGGGAGAAGAGAGTGACCAGACCTGTAAAAGACATGTGCAGGAGAGAGAGAGAGAGAGAGTAGCAGGGAGAGTAGAAGAGGGGGGAGAAGTCTGGGACTAGCTTTTTAAGGATTTCCCTGCACATGCACATGTGGGCTTATGGAGCTACACCACACATGTACAGATTGCGTGACCATACCACACGCATTATGTAATCATGCAGTGCTCAAATGATGTATGTTGCAGGAATCTTAACAGTTCTTATTAATGGGTTGGGGATTTAGCTCAGTGAGTGCTTGCCTAGCAAGTGCAAGGCCCTGGGTTCAATCCTCAGCTCAAAAAATAATTTCTTATTAATAAAATCAAACCCAAGGCCAGTTATTGGGGTGACTGCTGGAAGATCAGAGAGACAGAACAAGCCACAGCTACCTCACCTCGCCAGTTCCTCAGCTGGTCTTGTTTCATCAGATTACAAGCTTCTGAGTCCTCATCCAGAATGAATCTCAGCTGAACTGTGTTGCTCCAAAGCCTAAAAGCTTAACCAGCCAAATGCTGAACCAGCCAAATGCTTCTAGTTTCTGGTCTTCACACATTACATATCTTTCTCTTTCTGCCATCACTCCCTGGGATTAAAGGCTGGATTTCTGGGATTAAAGACGAATGTCACCCTGCCTGGCTGTTTCTAATGTGGCCTTGAACTCAGAGATCCGGAGGTATTTCTGTCTCTGAAATGCTAGGATTAAAGGCATGTGCTACCACTGCCTATCTTCATGTTTAATATTGTGGCCAGTCCTGTTCTCTGACCCCAGATAGTTTATTTCGGGGAACACACAATATTTCAGGGAACACAATACCACCACAGATGTAAGATGTAAAACCCCTTACTTAGCTACTGAACTGCACATGTGCAGTTATGCAGCTGGAGGAGAGAGTAGAATCCTAACACACTAGACATTTTTCATATTAGAAAAAAGTGGATGAACAGGAATAGGGTGTCATTTCCCTGAAAAACTGCTTCCAGCTGACTTGGTTGATATTGGTGAAATTATTAAGGCCACTCCACATAGTTAAAAGGGGGGTTTATTTTGTGGGGTAGCTTACAAATGAAGGGATAGGTTGCAGGGTCTGGGAAAGGTATGGCACAATCTGGCAGTGTTCTCTGGAGAACTCTGCTTGTCCTACCTCCAGCGTCCAGGGTCCTGGAACCAAGAGAAGCCTCTCCTCTTGATCCTGGGTCTTCAGCATCCTCTCTTAGCCCCGCCTTGTAGGCGTGACCATTACTGAAGCCTCAAGGGTGGTTGGAACTTCGAAGCCAAGGCTGGAATGGCTACCCACTACAGGTTGACTCTTGGGGGGTAGGGAGTTGGGAAGGGGGCTTCTGAGGTAGACAGATATCCTGGAATGGTGGACATCCTGGGATGGTAGGCTATTGTCTGCTGCCTCAGACCTGTCCATCATCCCTCTCGGTCTGGGACTCTGGCTACTTGTGTCTGACAGGATGCTGGTGAAATAGAGAAAAAGCTCAGAAAAAGGAATTATTATTATTATTATTATTATTATTATTATTATTATTTTCCTTTTGGGAGGTCCCCAGGGTGAAAGAGGGAGTCCTGAGACCAGGAAAGTTTGGGTTGCAACTATCTGAAGCAGATCCAACCTGCCTAGCTGGATTTAAGCTGATTCCGGAACTTGCTGACCTGTCCAGGTGGATTTTTCTGGAGCTCAGAAAAATGTTTTAACATATTGAGAAGCAGCCATGGGAAATTTAAAAGCTGGTGACCATATTATTTCAATGCTTTAGTACTCTGCTTATATTGATTATTGTTAGAGAGAGAGAGAGAGAGAGAGAGAGAGAGAGAGAGAGAGAGAGAAAGATTTGGAACATGCTTTTAATTTTTGCCTGAGATAAGCTTTATCAGAGACAGATTATTTTAAGGCACCTGTTTCCTTTATTAGTTTAGTGTAGTAGGAGATCTTCTCTCCAGGTGCCACCAAGCCCCTGTGGACCCACAACCCACATATAAAATAATCACTCAAACGCTTATAAACTGTATGGCCGTGGCAGGCTTCTTGTTATCCACTTCTAATATCTTAAATTAACCCATTTCTGTTTATCTATAAGTTGCCACATGGCTCATAGCTCACAAGTACCTTACATCTCGCTTGTCATGGCGGCATCTCTCCACTTCAGCCTTCCTGTTCCCAGAATTCTCTTCTCTGTTTGTCCCGCCTATACTTCCTGCCTGGCTACTAGCCAATCAGCATTTTATTTACACAGAGCAATATCCACAGCACTTTCCCTTTTCTTTCTGTTTTTTAAAGGAAGGTTTTAACTTTTACATAGTAAAATTACATATAACAAAACAATTATTAAGCAAGAATTACAGTTACAATATTAAACAAGATATCCTATCTATCTTATATTTGTGAGTCTAAGGTTTTATATCTAACTTATCTTTTATTATAACTAAGGAAATTATAACTATCTAGTCTTCAACCACATCAAAGACCTCAGAAGGATATAATATTACCTGAGATCTGGGAGAAAGATGCAAGCAACTTTCGGGAGTCTTGCAGGGTAGACAGAGACAGCTGTCAGTCTGGACAGTCACCTAATGTTCCTTTGTAAAGTTGAGACATCTGTCTTTAGCACACAGGGCTGGAGTCTCTCCGTCACTTTTCTCAGTGTCCTGTAGAATGTCTGGCACTTTCCTCTGTGAAGCAGGAACCTGAAGGGTTGAATTTTGTCAAGCAAAGCTCAATGGCCACCTTTCTATGGGTCCTGCATGTCCAGTTGATCTAGCAGTCCAGGCAAGAACAGTTTCTTGACCAAATGGCTATTTTTGCCAAGGTAAAAATAAACTCCATATGAAGTGTCTTCAATGCCCATCTTCCTCTCTGAAGTAAATTGGTGCTGCCAGGAGCAGACATGTCTCAATGTCCAGAAAGTCTAAATTTTAAAAATATTTTAAATGCCATATTCTGTAGACCTTTGAAGTGTTTGAAGATTACCTGTCTATCTGAAATATATCTGTGTATACCTAGAAAACTTAACATGACTATAAGTTTGACTATCATATAAGACTAATTGATCTGTATTTAATTATCAATTACAATCTAAATAAGTTGTGTAAACATAATATCTCAAAGAAATATATATACAGTATAACTAAATTAACTTTAAGTTTGTATCAATAGACTAAAATCTATACCAATGTAAAACATTTTAAACAAGTTGTTGCTCTTTAAAAGTAAGTTCATTAATCTATCCTTTCATCCTATTATATCTATATCATATCCACTTTTCTTCTTTAGAAAGAGATCGCATTTATAATCAACCTGATTTAAAGAAAAATATTGGTTTTTCTCTGTCCCACACCAGAGGGCTCTTCTAACTTGGGACACAAGAATCTCTTAACCTTTTATTTTAGCAATATGCCTGGGTTTAGAGAAAGAGTGAGCCAATTCCATCTCCAAAGCTAGCTTGATATATTTGGGGATTTGGGTGTAGTTTCTCTTACTACTTCCTGCTGGAGGGGGGCGCTGTATCTTATGGGGACATAAAGAAAATTTTAAGATTATGGAGTAGTCCATGAGAGTGTATCGTTTGAGCCAGTTGCCTTGAAACTGTTTTGGATGTTGGATCATCTGAGCCATGGCGTCATCGGAGACCTTTCAGGGGTCTTGGCTGGTCAAACCTGATGAATCTTAATCAGGAACAAATCCATAGCCTCTTGCTTTCTGTGGAAACAAAGCAGAGACTCTTTTCCAAAGCAACATATCCTTATATCCAATTTTTGAAGTCAAAGTACCTTTAAAATTTGCATATTTGTTCAACTCAACAGCTTTTACAATCAAATCTTTTTCTGCAGTTAAAAATCCCAAAGACAACACAAACCAGATTCTCTGTGTAATATCCATCTTTGTAAGACTGAAACTCCGCTGAGGCTTCTGGCTCCACCCACCTCAGTTTCCAAAGTGGTGGTGGTACAGTTTACCACCAGCTCTTGGTCTGGAGCCATGTGTACCATCAACTATCAGAAGCAGTTCTATCAAAGCAGCACATAGCCCAGAAACCCTTTTTCTTTTTAACTAGCAAAGGCTAAATCCACCATGCAGCAAAGTGTCGCTTGTAGACTCCTCATTTCTGCCACACTGCAGGTCAGACTCACATGCCAGGAACCCACCATAGTAGCTCAAACCGGCAGGCTACTGCTAACTTGAGAGAGACAACTACAAAGCTGTTTGTAGCTCCATTTTTGAATCTTTTTTCTTAGGTTTTAGGTGGAAACTCTTGCAAACACCATTTGTAGTTGGAGATCTTCTCTCCAGGTGCCACCAAGCCCCCGTGGTCCCACAACCCACATATAAAATAATCACTCAGATGCATATATTACTTATAAACTGTATGGCCATGGCAGGCTTCTTGTTATCTACTTCTTCTATCTTAAATTAACCCATTTCTATTAATCTATAAGCTGCCACGTGGCTCATGGCTCACCAGTACCTTACATCTTGCTTGTCATGGCAGCAGCTGGCAGCATCTCTCCGCCTCAGCCTTCCTGTTCCCAGAATTTACTTTTCTGCTTCTCCCGCCTATACCTCCTGCATGGCTACTGGCCAATCAGCATTTCATTTACACAGAGCAATATCCACAGCAGTTTAGCATCCAGGAGACACAGATGATCAATTACTGAGAGCATTTAACAGTAATAGATTGTTATATTAAAACCTGTTATTGCAGAGCACAGACACTTTTGAGTCTGGGGGTATAAATGCCTTTTAACTGTTACTGTTCCTTACCTCCTGGGTATATACTTAATGGTCCTTGGACCTCAGCTCTATGGTGATCCTGTAACAATTAGCTGAGTAGTTTATTAGAAGAGGGAACCACAAAGAGAAAAGCTTGTGGGGTGAAACCTCATTCTTCTGGAATTGGGGACAAGGCAGTGGATTCTGATGTCTTCTGGAACTTGGGAGAGAGCAGGGCTCTGTCTGTGTCACTGTGCATGAGGAGGAGAAGCACTGCTGACCAGTCTAGAGTGAGGCATGTGGAGGGAGCAAATGAAATGACATCTCCTACCTTAGCTGGAAAATCTCCCAACATGTGCAGAAATAAGGAGGGAAGGCTATTTGAGGGAAGCCTACTAGGCAGTATAAAAGGGCCAAGGTACTATAATGAATGCTGGGTGGACAGGAGGTGAGCTTTGGCACAAATAAAGAACTGAACAAAATAACAATACATGGATGGGAGAACACAAGCCCCAACTGTAAGGATCAGACAGATAAAGAATGGAGAAGATGGTTTTCAGGTAAATTGATTTGATAAAAAGCTTGATGATTTGTGTGTAGTCCCAACAACCCACATAGAGGTAGAAGGAGAGGACCAACTCTACAAGGTTGTCCTCTGACTCCACATACAAGCCATCACATTCACACAGACACACAGACACACAGACACACACACACACACACACACACACACACTACAAACAATAGATACATTCAAGTAAGAAGACAAATTCCAAACAATGTTGTTTCAACATATAAGTATAATTTTTTAACATGAGCATAATCCCCATATTGAAGTCAAAAATAGAGCCAAAACAAGGGCTCAGCTCCTTAACAAGTAAAGGCACCCTGACGACATTCATGAAATCTCAAGGTCCCCACTGGTTGGAGGACAGAACTAACTTCTGAAACTTACCTTCTAACCTCCATATAGTGTTTTGGGACTTGCATATCCAAAAACATGGACAGACACATGCACACCAATCTGTCAATATATATACAATTAAAAAGAAGTAAATAAAATAAAACAGCAAAACCCCAGTTCATTGATACTTCAGCCTATAGTTATTTAACTTCCACTTTCAATAGTTTGATTTTTTTCTTAGAAATAATAAATGTATTGGAAGTTCACACTCTGTAATTGATGGATAATTCTTTTTTCATAAGAGCTTTATTGAGACAAAATTGACATAGTGTACAATTCATCCATTTATATTATGCAACCTTCCAGGTGTAGTAACACACTCAGGACGTTGAATCAGGATTGCTACAAATGTGAAGTCAGCATGGTTGATGTGGAAAGAGTCTGTCCCAAATAAATAAATAGAAGGAGATGACAATGTAGTGGTCCTTAGCATATTCTGGAGTCTTACAGCCATTACCAAGTCATTTTATAATTAAGCATGGGTGTAGTAAGAGCACGTGAGTGCAGGTGCACACAGAGACCAGGGTGTTGGATCCCCTGGAGCAGGAATAACAGGTGCTGTGAGCAACCTGACATGATTCCTGGCAACCAAACTGGGTCCTCTGGAGGAGGAGTGAGTGCTCTGAACCTTTGAGCCACCTCTAAAACCCCACCAAACAAATTTTAGACCGTCAGTAGACCCTAGAAATACTGCACATTTTATACACCTCACCTCCAATTACTTCTCAACAAGCCTCAAGAAACCACCAGACAGATATATGTTTCTATGGTTTTAATTCCTCAGGATATTTCATAAAATGTAATATTGAAATATATTTATTGTCTGGATCCCTTAACACAATGTAATATTCTGAGTGTTTAACCAAATGTTAAATGGTATTCTATTTTTTTATATTTATTTCTTATTACCAAATAATATCCTAGTGATGAGTAAGCCATACCAAACATTCATTAACCATAAATATTTATATTGTTTGAACTGTTAGTACAAAAACAATGAATCTCTGAAGATTCATTTACAATCCTACATGACATGTTTTCATTTTTCTCATATATATATATATATGAGAAAAATGAAAACATGTTGTATATATATATGAAATCTCCTACTTTAGCTGGTAGCCTTGCCTTAGACACACAGCAGTGTTCCTTCCTCTCTGGTTTCAGCAACATGATGTAGCACTTGGAGATGAAGATGCAACCCAGAAGGCCAGCAGTGGAAGACAGGATGGAGAAGATCTCTACAGCCACAGTGGACTTGCCCCGGGCACTGTGGTACAGGGGCAGGAAGGCTATCCAGACACTGCAGAAGAGCAGCATGCTGAAGGTTAGGAACTTAGTCTCATTAAAGACATCTGGCAGGCCCCTGGCCAGAAAAGCCACAGAGAAGGTACCCATTGCCAGGAAACCCAAGTAGCCCAGCACACAGAAGAAGATGGTGCCAGAACCCTCCTGGCACTGGATGACAATGTGCTGGGGCTCTGAGACCATATCCCTGTCTGGGAATGGTGGGGATGGGGCCAGCCAGACCCCACAAAGAACAACCTGAATGAAAGAAGCAATAAGGACCACTGAGGAGGAAGCCCCAGGGCTCAGGCATACCCGGATCCTGTCCCCTGGCCTAGTGACCCTGAAGGCCAGGACCACTGTGAGAGTCTTGGCCAGAACAGAGGACACAGCCACCGTGAACACCACAGCAAAGGTGGTCTGACGGAGGAGGCATGTCATGACACTGGGTCGCCCAAGGAACAGCAAGGCACACAGGGCACAGAGGCAAAGAGAGACCAGGAGTAAGTAGCTGAGACTTCTGTTGTTGGCCCTGACCACAGGGCTGTCTCTGTGCTTCAGGAACACTCCCAGAACCAGGACAGCCAGACCAGCCAGGAAGAGTGCTGCCAAAGCTAGCATGAATCCCAGAGGTTCCTCAAAGGCCAGGAAGATCTCTGTCCTGGGCAGGCAACGGTCTCTCGTGTGGCTCGAGTACTGCTCCTTGGGGCACAGAAGACAGCTCTTCCTGTCTATGGGAGACACAGAGACACCATTTCTACCACACTGTATGAACTACACCAGCTCTGAAGGAAGGCATCCTAAGCACTAACTGCTCTTACAGCCTTTCCATCAAGCCATGTGTTTATGAATTATTCCTGGGGACTAGAGCTGGAATGGCTGATATTAGAGGCAGAGGCACAGAGGAAAATACTGCAAAGTCTATGTTTTATGTGAGAGGTTTTGTTTCTCTCTTCAAATGGTATCTCATGTAACTCAGGCTAGCATTGAAATTTTGAGTAGCAGAGGATGACCTTAAACTCCTAAGCCTCCTGCACATCCTCTCAAGTGCTATGATTATAAGCCTGTACCACTATACTAATTTGTGGGAGTTTGTGTATGTGCTGGGTTGTGTGTGCACACATGTATGTAAGTGGATGCACATACTTGTCAAGACCAGACATTATCATCAGATATTATTTCTCAACCACTTCCCCTTCCTTATTTTTCTAATCAAACTTACTTGGTATTCTCCTGAAGGTCAATAAAACTGTCAAGGTCTCTAGTGCTGGACTCAAGCTGTCAGAGTAAACAGTGAATGCTTTAACTAAAGGACCATTTCACTAGTCTCAATGACTTTCTTGGAATTACTTATTTTGTTTATACATACACACACACACACACACACACACACACACACACACACACACACATAAATCATGTGCATGCCTGGTTCCTGCAGAAGTCAGAAGATGGCATCAGTCCTCCTATACCTGGGGTTACAAATGATTAAGAGAACACCCACCCAACTCTGCCCCAGTTGCGCACCTGTAGGCAGGTCTCCTGTGGGAAGTCCCCCCTCAGCTCACACCTCACACACATCCCAGCGGACCCTGCAATCTACATGCCTTGCCCCCATACCCTTCCTCCTGAGACCCCAGCCACTTCCTGAGGCTTGGAAACCAAACTGCCAGCTCTCATTGGCAAAGAGCTGTCATTAGACCAAAAGTAACCTCAGGAGACAGGGGATCCGCACGCCCTCATTAGACCAAAAGTGGCTTTCTGAGAAGTAGAATCTGCCACCTCTCATTGGACCAAGAGAGGCTTCCTGAAACACACAATCTGTCAGCTCTTACTGGACCAAGAGCCCTGATAAGACCAAGAGCGGCTCTGTGAGTCACAGAATCAACTAGCTTGGGTTGACTCAAGAGAAGCTCCCTGAGACACAGAATTTGCCTGCTCCAATTAGACCAAGAGCTAAGATTGGACCCAGAGGGGTCACCTGAGACATAGACACAACAAGCACAGAGTGGACCAACAGCAACTCGCTCAGACAAAGAAAAAAATCCTCTTATACCTATTAGAGGAAGAAATGGGCAGACATCAAGGCAGAATTACATACAACAACATAAAGAGAAATATGGCATCACTAGAGCATAGCCCTCCTCCAACAGCAAGACCTGAATGAACACCACAAGGTAGAAGAAGCAGAAGAAAGTGAACTTAAGAACAGCATCATGAAGATGGTAGAGGCCTTTCAAGAAAAAAATGAAAAATGAAATTTAGGAAAAGACAAACAAAAAAGTGGAAAAATCAATAAAGAAATAGAAAAAAAGACAAACAAAAGATTGGAAGAAATCTACAAAGAAATAGAGGAAAAGACAAATACAAATTTGGAATAAATCAATAAATCCCTTAAAGAAAATCATGAAAAAGCAATTAAACAGGTGAGAGAAACAGTTAAAGACCTGAAAAGGAAAGTAGAGACAATGAAGACACAATCAGAGGGAATGCTGGAAATAGAAAATCTGAGTAAACGAACAAGAAATAGAGATGAAGGATAGCCAACAGAATACAAGAGATGGAAGAGAGAATCTCTAATGTAGAGGATACAATAAAGGAAATCGATTTGTTAGTGAAAGAAAATACAAAACCCAAAAAAGTCAGAACACAAAATGTTCAGGAAATCTGGGGCACCATGAAAAGACCAAACCTATGAATAATAGGGATAAAATAAGGAGAAGAATACCAACTCAAAGGCACGGAAAATATATTTAACAAGATCACAGAAGAAAACTTTCCCAACTTAAAGAAGGAAATACCTATGAAGATACAAGAAGCCTATAGAACACCAAACAGACTAGACCCCACACACACAAAAAAGTCTCCTCACCACATAATAATTAAACCTACAAAGTAAAGAATGAACATTAAGAGCAGCAAAGGAAAAAGGCCAAGTGACTTACAAAGGCAGAGCCATCAGAATAAAACCCGATTTCTCAATGGAGACTTTGAAAGCCAGAAGGACCTAGACAGAAGAAATGCAGACACTAAGAGACCATAGATGCCAGCCTAGACTAATATACCCAGAAAAAAATTTAACCATCATAGACAGAGTGAACAAGACATTCCAAGACAAAACCAGATTTAAACAATACCTATCCAGAAATTCAGCCCTACAGAAAGCACTAGAAGGAAAATTCCAACCTAAGGAAGTCAGATACACCCACAATAGATATGCCCACAGCAGTAAACTCAAGAGAAGAAAACTACACACACACTACCACCAAAAGATATAAGAACTAACAATCACTGGTCATTAATATCCCTTAATATCAATGGACTTAATTCACCTATAAAAAGACTAACAGGCTAACAGAATGGATATGAAAGCAGGACCCATCTTTCTGCTGCATACAAGAAACACAAATCAATTTTAAAGGTAGACACTACCTCAGAATAAAAGGCTGGGAAATGTCTTTCCAATCAAATGGTCTTAAGAAGCAAGCTGGTGGAGCTATACTAATGTCCAACAAAATAGACTTCAAACTAAAATCAATCAAAAGATATCCAGAAGGACATTACATACTCATCACAGGAAAGATCCACCAAGATGAAGTTTCAGTTCTGAACATTTATGCCCCAAATACAAGGGCACACACATATGTAAAAGAAACATTACTAAAGCTTAAATCACACATAAAACCCCACACATTAATAGTGGGAGACTTCAACACCCCACTCTCACCAGTGGACAGATCTGCCAAATCAAAACTTAATAGAGAAATAAGGGACTTAACTGATGTTATGGCTCAAATGGACTTAATAGATATCTACAGAACATTCTATCCTAACAAAAAAGAATATACCTTCTTCTCAGCATCCCAAGGAACCTTGTCTAAAATCAACCACATACTCGGCCACAAAGCATATCTCAACAGATACAAAAAAGTTGGAATAACCTCCTGTGTTCTATCAGACCACCATGGTTTAAAGTCATATTTCAACAACAACAACAAAACATTACAGAAAGCCTACAGTCTCATGGAAACTGAATCACCAATGGGTCAAGGAAGAAATAAAGAAAGAAATTAAAGACTTCCTAGTGATCAATGAAAATGAATATACCACATACCCAAACTTATAGGACACTATGAAAGCAGTGCTAAGAAGAAAATTCATAGCACTAAATGTCCACATAAAGAAGTTGGAAAAATCTCACACTAGTGACTTAACAGCACACCTGAAATCTCTAGAACAAGAAGAAGCAAAGTCACCAAGGAAGAATAGATGCCAGGAAATTATCAAATTGAGAGCTGAAATCAATAAAATAGAAACAAAGAGAGCACGACAAAGAATCAATGAAACAAAGAGTTAGTTTTTTTGAGAAAATCAACAAGATAGACAAGCCCTTATCCAAACTAACCAAAAGGTAGAGAGAGACAGCATCCAAATCAGCAAAATCAGAAATGAAAAGGAGACGTAACAACTGACAATGAGGAAATCCAGAGAATTATCAAGTCATACTTCAAAAACCTGTACTCCACAAAACTGGAAAATCTAAAAGAAATGGATAATTTTCTGGATAGGTACCACATACCTAAGATAATCGGGACCAGATAAACTATTTAAATAAACCAATATCCCTTCAGGAAATAGAAACAATCATTAAAAATCTCCCAACCAACAAAAGCCCAGGACCAAATGGTTTCAATGCAGAATTCTACCAGATCTTCAAAGAAGAGATAATACCAACACTCTTTAAATTGTTCCACACAATAGAAACAGAAGGAATGTTACCAAACACCTTCTATGAGGGTATAATTACTGTGATTCCCAAACCACACAAAGATGCAACAAAAAAAGAGAGAATTACAGACCAATCTCCCTCATGAACGTTGAAGCAAAAATACTCAATAAAATATTGGCAAACAAACTCCAAGAACACATCAAAACAATTATCCACCATGATCCAGTAGGCTTCATCCCAGAGATGCAAGGATGGTTCAACATACAAAAGTCTGTCAAAGTAATACACCATATAAACAAACTAAAAGAAAAAAAAAACACATGATCATCTTACTAGATGATGAACAGGCCTTTGATAAAATTCAATACCACTTCATGATAAAGGGCTTGGAGAGATCAGGAATACAGGGAACATACTTAAACATAATAAAGGCAATTTACAGCAAGCCAACAGCCAACATTAAATTAAATGGAGAGAAACTCAAAGTGATTTCACTAAAATCTGGACAAGGCTGTCCACTCTCCCCATACTTATTTAATATAGTACTTGAAGTTCTAGCCAGAGCAATAAGACAACATAAGGAGATCAAGGGGATACAAATTAGAAATGAACAAGTCAAGCTTTCACTATTTACAGATGACATAATAGTATACATAAGTGACCCCAAAAATTTGACCAGGGGAATCATACAGCTTATAAACATCTTCAACACTGTGGCAGGATACAAGATTAACTCAAAAAAATCAGTAGCCCTCTATTTACAAATGGCAAACAGGGGCTGGGGAGATGGCTCAGAGGTTAAGCACACAGACTGCTCTTCCAGAGGTCCTGAGTTCAATTCCCAGCAACCACATGGTGGCTCACAAACATCTGTAATGAGATATAGTGCCCTTTTCTGGTGTGTAAGCATACATGCAGACAGAACACTGTATACATAATAAATAAATCTTTATAAAAAATGGCAAATGGACTGAGAAAGAAATCAGAGAAACATCACACTTTACAATATCAACAAATGATATAAAATACCTTAAAGTAACTCTAACTAAGCAAGCACAAGACCTGTATGACAAGAACTTTCAGGCCCTGAAGAAAGAAATTGTAGAAGTTATCAGAAAATGAAAAGATGTCCCATGCTCATAGGTAGGATTAATATAGTAAAAATGACAATCTTACCACAAAATCTACACATCCAATGCAATCCCCATCAGAATACCAACACAATTCTTCACAGACCTGGAAAGAACAGTACTCAACTTCATATGAAAAAAAAAACAAAACAGGATAGCCAAAAGAATCCTGTACAATAAAACAACCTCTGGAGGCATTACGATCCCTGACTTCAAGTTCTACTATAAAGCTACAGTAATAAAAACAGCTTGGTACTGGCATAAAAACTGACATGTGGACCAATGGAATTGAACTGAAGATCCTGACATTAATCAGGGAGGGAGGGAGGGAAGAAGGAAGGAAGGAAGGAAGGAAGGAAGGAAGGAAGGAAGGAAGGAAGGAAGGAAGGAAGGAAGGAAGGAAGGAAGGAGGAAAGAAGAGAGGGAGGGAGGGAGGAAGGAAGAAAAGAAAGAAGGAAGGAAGGAAGAAGATAGATAGATAGATAGATAGATAGATAGATAGATAGATAGATAGATATGGTACATGGTACATGCTACATAAATATTTGAAGTAGGATTTCAGCTGATTATGGTGGCAAGCTAATACCTGGAAGAAGCCAAGGGCCTTCCAGAGGTCAAGCTGAGGCTCAAGGATTCTTGGTGATAGTGGCTTATGATTATTAGCCATTTCTTGCTACAAATGTCTCGTGGGCTATTGTAGCTTTTCCATCATTTATTGGGCTCCATTTCCCTTCTACTAAAGGGCTATTTAGATAACCTTCTGTGCAGTAATGCAGCCAGGAGCCCTAATTTCAAGCCTTTCTGTAATTATTCTCATGAGCAGCATCTGGCCAGGACCATCCCTAAATGGACAAAAGTATCTTATCAGAGATACCTCTGTACTCTCTAAGAACAGACATAAGTATCTGTTTGAGAAGGCCTGGCGGAAGAGCAAATTAAGTTTAACTTTCTCCTTATCTCTAGTTTTAGATGCACCCTTAACAATTAACTCAGAACTAAAGGGTTCCTACTTACAGGTACATCCAGCTGTGACTGAGGTTGCTTAGCCAAGTTGCCTAGCGACTGAGCATACTTCCCCCCACCCTGCCAGAAACTGTGGGAGTAGAGATAGCTTGGAAAGATAAGAGCCAAAAGGATAAAAGGCAGTTATATTTTCAGAGGGAGGATGAGAGGGAGAAGAGAAAAGAGAACAGAAGAACTAGATGGGAAGAACTGGAGAGGAACAAACTAGATGGGAAAGAAATAGATTGAAGTGCTAGAAGAGAGTATTAGAGGAATGAGATGGAAGGTGAGGAAGAGCCAAGTGGGGAAGAACAAGATGAGGAAGAACAAGATAAAAAAGGAGATGGAAGAGGAGCTAACATGGGGCAGAACTAGATGGATGAGAACCTACATGGGGGAGAACTAAGATGAGAAAATTAAGATAGAATTTACAGGGGACAGCCGATAAATGTAGAGAGAAATCAGGCAAGAAAGGAGCTAAGCATGAGAGCAGAATAGAAGCTGTGTAGAGAAAAAACTCTAACTCAGAAGAATAAAGTGTATAGACTAAAGAGTTTCATGTATGTAGATTCATTTCATATTGTCTAAGATTAATTAGATTGTCAGCTGGTTGTAGATTCTTCGAAGACCCTGGGAGAGGACTATTAAAGGGCTGGACACTATGCAAATTTATATATGTGTGTGTATAAAATTATGAAATAATATTCTAAAAAGGAAAGTAAATAAGGGCTTAGGAGATGGCTCCATGATTAAATCACTGATCATAAATGCTTGAAATCAGACTTCACATACCCAGAACCCATGTAAATGTCAGGTGGATGTGGCAGCCAATCTCTACTTACATCCTCAGAAGGTGGAGACAGGAAATGGCCAGAACAAGCTGGCTAGCAAGACTAGACATATCAACAAGTTCTGGGTTTGAGTGAAAACTCCTTCTCCAATGCAAGATAGAAGAAGATTCAAAGGTGATTCCTCATCATCCTCAAAACTTTACACATGTATGTACACCTGAGTGTGCAACCCCTCCATGCTCACACTCATGTGCCCACATACATGCACCATATACCGAAGAAAGGAAAAAATAAGTGAATGGCATTTGATATTGTTTGTAATTTTGATTTGCAGCATGTCCATACAAAAATATACACACTGTTTAGAAAAGCATAAATTTGGTATATAAAAAATCTATTTGGTGTTATCTGAAATATTAATTTTACTAGGCATCCTAAATTTTCAAAGTTAGGCAAGCCAAAGGGACATGACTCATCTGAGATCACACACATATCATGGAATCCTTGTCCATTCTTCCTTCTAAGATCCTTCTCAGTTGCAAGTATGAGGCATCCTTGCTGAAGTATACAGTCAGCTTCATCTCTATACCCTAGTTGGAACCAATGTCCTCTTCCCCAACCATCCTTGAATCACCCACTCCACAGATGCATCTCTCACCTGCCAGGGCTGGAAGTCCTGAGAGTCTGTAACTTTCCCATGCAGGTGCCCATGGGTTATCATGTCTTGCAGGGCATGAGCAATGCTGTAGAAAGCTGTGTAAGCAACATCAGTTTTACTCACTTCTGGGAAAGCATACTGCTTGTTTTTCAGACTCTCATTCCCTGAGCATAACTGGACACCCTCTGTCACTGTGCTGCTCTGGTGGGGCCATTTACAGTCAAAGGTGAACTCCTAGAACTTCTTTATTAACATGTCTTCTGGGGTCTGGCTGGGCCGCAGGTAAGCAAGGAACTCAGGGAAGCCCTGCTGCTGTGAAGCAGAAGGCCAAAGGTGCTGTGTAATACCTGGGAAATGCCTGGAATAGTCACAGTGAGCACCTTGTGAAGAATGTTCTTGCTGACCCAAACCTGACCTGAGACAGGGACTTCAAAACCATACAGGATGAGCTGGAAATTAGAACTGCTTAGGAAAAGCAGAACGGCACTGATAGAGGATTTCTGCATCTTCTGGACAATCTTTTCAATCTTCCCCAAGGACTCATGGGAAGGAACATGGAAGATTACCTCAATGCACACACCAGCTCTGCTCAGCTCCCGAGTGGCCAGAGAGCTGACCTGCTGCCCAACATCATCATCATGGGCCAGAATGATTACCCAGGACCACTGAAAATGAATTATCAGCTGGGTCACTGCATGACAGGATGTGAAGTCACTACTCAGGGTCTTCATAAAAGATGGGAACTGGATCTTGTCACTGAGGCTGGGTAGTGAGGATGAATAACTGACCTGTCAAAGAAGAGCCAGGATAGAAGAGTGCATTTGATCTGAACTTAGGCATGGGCTGATGATCTGGTTTAAATGTGGGAAGGAAGGGGATGGAGACATGGCTCAGCAGATAAGATCCCTTGTTGTTCTTACAAAGGACCCATTTTCAGTTTCCAACATATACCTCAGGTTTCTCACATTGGCCTGTAACTCTAGCTCCAGGAAATCTGATAGCTTATTCTGGCTTCCTCCTACATCCATGGCATAGACTCACACAGACATATACACACACATAAATGCATATTAAATTTTAAAATATAAATAATTTTCAGTAAAGGACTTAAGCATCTGATTTGAGAACTGTCCTTCTCTACAAACACCTTAGTGCCCCTCACTGGCTAATCATCCCTGACACAACCCTGTGACTTCTGGAATGAAGCCCAGAATCATAGCTTTACCTCCTTTCCTTTCAGTATCTGTCCTTCACCTGCCCATTAGTATTTCATCCCTGCACCTCAGCTAGGATTGGTCTGACTCTCTGGTTTGTAAACAGCTGTTATGTTGTTCTTTTTAAAATTTATGTGTGTGAGTGTGTGTGTGTGTGTGTGTGTGTGAGAGAGAGAGAGAGAGGGGGGAGGGAGGGAGGGAGAGAGAGAGAGAGAAAGAAAGAAAGAAAGAAAGAAAGAAAGAAAGAAAGAAAGAAAGAAAGAAAGAAAGAGGGAGATGTATGTAAAGATCAGAAGACAAATTTCAGAGATTTCTTCAGGGTAGGAATGATGGAATATGGTAGCCAATGAGTTTGAGGCAGATGTCTCTTTGCAGGAAGATGAAAACATTCTGAAATTAACTGTGGTAATCACAGCAAGATGAAAGCCACTGAATTGTTCACCTTAAATGAGGTAATTATCCTCAAGTCACTTCTTAAAACTATGAACTAAAGAGATGATTGTCATATATGGCCTCCATTGTGGGAATGATACTGATGGCTGGGTTATAGAGAACAATTCATGTAGCAGATGAGAGCAAGTGGCATAAGCCCAATGGCCTAGACTCAAATCCCAGCTCTAGTACCTACAGCCTGGAGCGTTTACAAAGAAGTTGGGTTTTTGTGGTGATACATCATGTAACCTTATAAACTTGCCTAAGGATCAGAGGACAGAGGCCACTAGATTAGACAAAGAGGTCAGACAGTGCTGGCACACACCTTTAATCCTATCACTCTGGAGGCAGAGATCCATCTGGATCTCTGTGAGTTCAAGGTTACACTGGACTACATGAGATTGATCCAGTCTAGGAGAGAAACAGGGCCAGGAGTGGTGGCACACACCTTTAATACCAGCATTTGAGATCTCATGCCTTTGTTTGGGAAGCACACATGCCTTTAGTCCCAGGAAGTAATATGGCAGGGCAGAGAAAGTTATGTAAGGCATGAGGAAACAGAATCTCATTCTCCTTAGGCTGAGGATTTCTTAGAGGTAAGAATTAGTAGCTGCCTGTTCTGCTTCTCTGATCTTTCAGCTTTCACCTTCATATCTTTAGTTTTTTTACTAAAAGACCATCAAAGATTCAAACAACATTCAAACAAACAACAAGATTTAGGGAGAGTTATTACTTTTTTCTCTGTATGCTAGAAAGATGAGATGTCTCCTCAGGTAATGTTTGCCTTTAAGCCTGGAAACCTGATTTTGGCTTGCAGTTGCTTCATGGTATAAGAAAGAAACTTATTCTCAAAAGTTGTCTTTTGAGCTCCACATGGATACCATGGCTCCAGTGTCGAGTGCACACACACACACACACACACACACACACACACACACACACACTTACACTAATAATAATAATAATAATAATAATAATAATAATAATAATAGATAGATAGATAGATAAGGGGCTGGAGAAATGGTATAGTGTGTAACAGTATTACTATTACTGGCTCAATTCCAGCACCCTCATGTCAACTAAAAGACATTGTGAGTCCAGTTCTAGTTCTAGGGAATTCAATGACCTTTTATGACTTCCATGGGCACCAGGTACATATAGTCAAAATTGGGGTGATATTTTATTTGTATGCTAATAAATAAAGTTTGTCTGGAGATCAGAGGACATAGGCAGCCATAAACAAAAGTCAGGCAATAGTAGCGCACGCCCTTAATCCAATTACATGTCAAGCAGAGTCTCTGTGTGTTCAAGGACACAACCAAGCTCGGTGGCACACGCTTTTAATCCCAGTACCAATCATAGAGAACTGGAGGTCTGTACAGACAGGCAGTGACGAGGAAGTGAGGTAACTGGGCTAAGAGCCAATTAGAAGGCAGAACAGCAAGGCAATAAAGGCACAGGTTAGACAGAAAGAAGCTCTCCATTGGGAAGCTATGGCAGTGTGGTGAGCTAAGGTTAGCTGGTGGCTCTCACTATTTCTCTGATCTCTATAGCTTTCACTCCTGTATTTGGCTCTGAGTTCTTATTTCATAAGACTGTTTAGAAATTTGTCTACACAAAATACGCATATCCATTAAAGAAATAAGTAAATCTTTAAAATATTATTAATAAAAAAGAATTGTCTAAGTATCCTCATCAATGAAAGGGACAGTAATTCTCTCCAATGTATCTACACATGTAGGAGAACCGTGTTGGACATGGAGAACATTTGCAGGGAGCCTGGCTCCACAGCAGAGCTGCTCACTAGTGTGACCATCACATCATTTCCACTATCAGCATTAAGGGACCGCACTACACTCAGGAAGGAAGAAGACTTTCAGCAACTCACCTGGGGGAACTTGTACAGTCCCAGAAGTCTGGCCATGGAGACAGACAGGGATGACCGTGTGTCCCCAACCAACGCAGCCTGAGGAGAGCCATGCTGGCATGTGTAGTTGGGGATGGGCTCCTCCTGCCTCGTGAGGAAGCTCATTGTCTCATGGAGGGCTCCATGCACTGTGTCCCCAGAGTTTCGAATAGAGAAGCCCAGGGTCACATTGGGCAGCAAGTGAGCACTCCTATTAATCTCCTCGATGGCAAAGACGAAACTCTGGGCCACCTGGTTGCCCCAGTTGGAAACACTGAGGGAAAGAGAAGCCCGCATTCATCACTCATGATGGGGTAAATGGAACAAGAATAAACACCAGGACTCAAGGGATACATGTAAAACATACATCTCCACAAACACTTGTACATAGATGTGCAGAGGAGCACAGTTCAGAGTGCATAAAGGGGAGTCAGAAGGAATGTGGAGAAAGTAATCAGAGGGGACACTTTCAGGAGACAGGAGGGATAATTGAAGATGTATTAAATAATCTGGTTGTGGTGGCATACTTATTTAATGCAAGCACTCAGGAGACAGAGGTAGTTGGATCTTTGTGAGTTGGAGACCGCAATGGATTACCTGGCTAAACTCAGGAAGCCAGAGGTATGTAAAGAAACCCTTTCTCCAGGAAATGAGGAAAAAACAATCTAATGTATAATGTGGCAGTTTGAATGTAATTGACCTCCATAAGCTCATAGGGAGTGGCACTATTAAGAGGTGTGAGTTTGTTGGAGAAGGCATGACCTTGTTGCAGAAAGTGTGTCATTATGGAAATGGGCTTTAAGGTCTCCTTTGCTTAAGCTTTGCTCAGTGTCACAGGCAACTTCCTGATGGCCTTCTAATCAAGACGTAGCCAGCACCTTGTCCACTGCACACCACCATGCTTCCTGTAATGATTGATAATGGTCTGAAACTCTGGAACTATAAGCCACCACTTCTGTTAAATATTTTCCTTTATAATAGTTGACATGGTCATGGCATCTCTTCACAGTAATAGAAGCCCTAGCTAAAACACATAGTACAGTTGGTTGCAATCAATAGAAACTAATATCTATTTCAGAAGTGCTGAACCTAAGAGCCAGAACACAGGGAGAATAGATGTGAAATGCAGTCTTTAGGATATGACTCAGACATTGCAGACATATGAGCTTGTCAATGGCAAATCATGCAGTGGAAAATTCTTTGTGTGGACCTACTCTTCCCTGCTGAACTATTGGCAATTAACATATTTTGGATAAAGAGACTCATTGTCTTCACTCATGTACACAAAAGATGAACCCACCAAGCTCCAAGGGACAGTTCCAAACCTGCAGCCACACAAACGGCCATGGTTAAAATCATTGGGTCACAAAACAAAAAGGCATGGATGTTGGAAAAGGGCCTGTAGTAAAGAGGAAGGAATGTCAGGTGTAAAAGGAAAAGAGGCCGGGAGAATGAGAATAAAATGCACTATAGACACATAAGATAACTTCTAAAAACAAATGTAATGAATTTTCAGAAATTTACAAAAGCAACAATAAATGGATTCAACAGGTCACATTTATATAATTATGTATTAGTTCACATGTCTATAGAAAAATAACAATTAAAGAATAAAAGGCCATAAATTTTTTAATTAATTTATTATTATTATTATTATATTTGTGTTTGAATCCTACACATCAGCCATGGGTTCCCCTGTCCTCCCCCGTCCCGCCCCTACTCCCACCTTCCCTCCATTCACTCCATTCCATTCCCATCTCCTCCAGGGCCAAGACTCCCCTGGGGATTCATTTAAACCTGGTGTATTCAGTATAGGCAGGTCCAGTCCCCTCCTTCCACGCTGAACAAAGTGTCCCTATGTAAGCCCAAGTTTCCAAACAGCCAGCTCATGCACTAGGGACAGGTCATAATCCCACAGACTGGGTGCCTCCCAAAGAATTCAAGCTATTCAATTGTCTCACTTATCCAGAGGGCCTGATCCAGCTGGGGGCTCCACAGCCTTTGGTTCATAATTCATGTGCTTCCATTCGTTTGCCTAATTGTCCCTGTGCCTTTTCCTATCTTGGTCTCAACAATTCACACTCTTACAGTCCCTCCTCTTCCTCAACAATTGGACACCTGGAGCAACACCTGGGGCCTGGCTGAGGATCTCTGCATCCACTTCAATCAGTTATTGGATGAGAGTTCCAGCTCGACTGTTAGGGTGTTTGGCCATCTGATCACCAGACTAGTTCAGACCAGGTTGCTCTCAACCATTGCCAGCAGTCTACAGAGGATGTATCATTGTGGATTTCAGGGGACCTCTCCAGCACTCTGCCTATTCCTTGTTCCCCTTTATATTCTTGATCCAGCTGGGATCTCCTGCTCCCCTAAGCTTTCTTTCCCTCAAACCTTGCCCTTCATTACTCCCACTGTCATCCAGGTTGTTCATGTAGATCTCATCCATTTCTCTGTCATTGGGTGATCCTTCTTTCTTTCCTAGGTTCCCGTTTTCTAGGTAGCATCCCTGGAGTTGTGTAGCAGTCTAGTCATCTTTGTTTTACAATCTAGTATCCTCCTATGAGTGAGTACATACCATGTTTGTCCTTCTGAGTCTGGGTTACCTCACTCAGGATGATTTTTTCTAGATCCATCCATTTGCCTGCAAACCTCATGATGTCATTGTTTTTCTCTGCTGAGTAGTACTCCATTGTGTATATGTACCATATTTTCTTTATCCATTCTTCAGTTGAAGGATATCTAGGTTGTTTCCAGGTTCTGGCTATTACAAACAAAGCTGATACGAGCATAGTTGAGCAAATGCTCTTGTGGTATGATTGAGCATTCCTTGGGTATATGCCCAAGAGTGCTACAGCTGGGTCTTGGGGGAGATGGATTACCAATTTTCTAAGGAAGCACCATATTGATTTCCAAAGTGGCTGTACAAGCTTGCATTCCTACCAGCAGTGGAGGAGAGTTCCCCTTGCTCCAGCGTAAGTTGTCTTCTGTGTTTTTGATCTTAGCCACTCTGAAAGGTGTAAGGTGGTATCTCAGAGTCATTTTGATTTGCATTTCCCAGATAATTAGGGATGCTGAGCAATTCCTTCAATGTCTTTCAGCCATTTGAACTTCCTCTGTGGAGAATTCTCTGTTTAGTTCTATAGCACATTTCTTAATTGGACTGTTGGGCATTTTGATGTCTAATTTCTTGAGTTCTTTATATATTCTGGATATCAGCCCTCTGTCATATGTGGGGTTGGTGAAGGCCCTTTCCCATTTTGTAGGCTGTCGCTTTGTCTTGTTGACCGTGTCCTTTGCTCTACAAAAGCTTCTCAGTTTCAACAGGTCCCATTGATTGATTGTTTCTCTCAGTGTCTGTGCTACTGGTGTTATATTTAGAAAGTGATCTCCAATGCCAATGCGTTCAAGAGTATTTCGTACTTTCTCTTCTATCAGGTTCAGAGTAGCTGGATTTATGTTGAGGTAATTGATCCACTTGCACTTAAGTTTTGTGACAGATATGGATCTATTTGCAGCCTTCTAAACACTGACATCCAGTTATGCCAGCACCATTTGTTGAAGATGCTTTCTTTTTTCCATTGTACATTTTTGGCTTCTTTGTCAAAAATTAGATGTTCATAGGTGTGCAGGTTAATGTCAGGGTCTTCAATTCAATTCCATTGGTCCACATGTCAGTTTTTATGCCAAGCTGCTTTTATTACAGTAGCTCTATAGTAGAGCTTGAGGTCCGGGATTGTGATGCCTCCAGAAGTTGTTTTATTGTACAGGATTCTATTCGCTATCCTGGGTTTTTTGTGTTTCCATATGAAGTTGAGTATTATTCTTTCCAGATCTGTGAAGAATTGAGTTGGTAATTTGATGGGGATTGCGTTGAATCTGTAGATTGCTTTTGGTAAGATCACCATTTTTACTATGTAATCCAGCCGATCCATGAGCATGGGAGGTCTTTCCATTTTCTGACATCTTCTTCAATTTCTTTTTTCAGGGACTTAAAGTTCTTGTCATATAGATCCTTCACATGCTTAGTTAGTGTAACCCCAAGGTATTTTATATCATTTGTGGCTATTGTAAAGGGTGATGTAGCTTGATTTCCTTCTCAGCCTGTTTGTCCATTGTATATAGGAGGGCTGCTGATTTTTTGAGTTGATCTTGTATCCTGCTATGTTGCTGAAGGTGTTTATAAGCTATATCAGTTCCTTGGTTGAAGTTTTAGGGTCACTCACGTATACTATCATGTCATCTGCAAATAGGGAAAGCTTGATTTCTTCCTTTCCAGTTTGTATCCCCTTAATCTCCTTATGTTGTCTTATAGCTCTGGCTAGAACTTCAAGTACTATATTGAATAAGTATGGGGAGAGGGAACAGCCTTACCTTGTTCCTGATTTTAGTGGTATTGCTTTGAGTTTCTCTCCATTTAATTTGATGTTGGCTGTTGGCTTGCTGTAGATTGCCTTTATTATGTTTAGGTATGTTCCCTGTATTCCTGATTGCTCCAAGACCTTTATCATGAAGGGGTGTTGGATTTTTTCAAATGCCTTTTCTGCATCTAGTGAGATGATCATGTGGTGTAGTGGATAGCCATCCCAGCATTGGCCTGGAAGTTCCAACCCCTATTGAAGCTTCGGTTATGGTCACGCCCACAAGGAGGGCAGAGAAGAAAACGGAAGACTGAGGATTGAGAGGAGGTCAAGAGCTTGGTTCCGGGACCCTGGACTCTGGAGGTAGAGCGAGCAGAGTTCTCCAGAGAACACCGCCAGACTGCACTATACCTTTGCCAGACCCTGCAACCTACCCCTTCATTGTAAGTTACCCCACAAAATAAACCTCCCTTTGAACTATGTGGAGTGGCCTAAATAATTTCACCAATAATGTGGTTTTTTTCTTTTAGTTTGTTTATATGGTGTATTACATTGACAGACTTTCATATGTTGAACCATCCTTGCAACCCTGGGATGAAGCCTACTTGATCATGGTGGGTAAATGTTTTGATGTGTTCTTGGAGTCTGTTTGCCAAAATTTTATTGAGTATTTTTCATCAGTGTTCATGAGGGACATCGGTCTGGAGTTCTCTTTCTTTGTTGCAACTTTGTTTGGTTTAGGGATCAGGGTAAATGTAGCCTCATACAAGGAGTTTGGTAATATACCTTCTGCTTCTATTGTGTGGAACAATTTAAAGAGTATTGATATTAAGTTTCTTTGAAGATCTGGTAGAACTCTGCAGTGAAAACATCTGGTCCTGGGCTTTTTTTGGTTGGGAGTCTTTTAATGACTGATTCTATTTCTTTAGGGGTTATTGGACTATTTAGATCGTCTATCTGGTCTTGATTTAACTTAGGTATGTGGTACCTATCCAGAAAATTATCCATTTCTTTTAGATTTTCCAGTTTTGTGGAGTAGAGGTTTTTGAAGTACGAACTGATGGTTCTCTGGATTTCCTCATTGTCTGTTGTTATGTCCCCCTTTTCATTTCTGATTTTGTTAATTTGGATGCTTCTCTGTGTCTTTTGGTTAGTTTGGATAAGGGCTTGTCTATCTTGTTCATCTTCTCAAAGAACCAACTCTTTGTTTCATTAATCCTTTGTATTGTTCTCTTTATTTCTATTTTATTGATTTCAGCTCTCAATTTGATAATTTCCTGGTGTCTATTCCTCCTATGAGACTTTGCTTCTTCCTGTTCAAAGGTTTTCAGGAGTGCTGTCAAGTCACTAGTGTGAGATTTCTCCAGCTTCTTTATGTGGGCATTCAGTGCTCTGAATTTCCCTCTTAGCACTGCTTTCATAGTATCCCATAATTTTGGTTATGTGGTGTATTCATTTTCATTGATCTCTAGGAAGTCTTTAAATTCTTTCTTTACTTCTTCCTTAACCCATTGGTGATTCAGTAGAGCATTATTCAGTTTCCATGAGATTGTAGGATTTCTGTAGTTTTTTTCTGTTGTTGAAATCTAAAATTAAACCATGGTGGGCCGATAGAACACAGGAGGTTATTCCAATTGTTTTGTATCTGTTGAGATTTGCTTTGTGGCCAACTATGTGGTAGATTTTAGAGAAGGTTCCATGGGGTGCTGAGAAGAAGGTATATTCTTTTTTGTTTGGGTGGAATGTTCTGTACATATTGAGTAAGTCCATTTGAGCCATAACATCAGTTAAGTCCATTATGTCTCTGTAAACTTTCAATTTGGCAGATCTGTCCAGAGGTGAAAGTGGGGTGTTGAAGTCTCCCACTATTAATGTGTGGGTTTTTATATGTGATTTAAGCTTTAGTAATGTTTCTTTTACATATGTGGGTGCCCTTGTGTTTGGGGCATAAATGTTCAGAATTGAGACTTCATCTTGGTGAATCTTTCCTGTGATGAGTATGTAATGTCCTTCATCATCTTTTTTGCTTGATTTTAGTTGGAAGTCTATTTTGCTGGATATTAAATGGCTACACCAGCTTGCTTCTTAAGACCATTTGATTGGCAAGTCTTTTCCCAGCCTTTTATTCTTAGGAGGTGTATGTCTTTGATTTTGAGGTGTGTTTCTTGTATGCAGCTGAAAGATGGGTACTGTTTTTGTATCCATTCTGTTACTCTGTGTCTTTTTATAGGTGAATTAAGTCCATTGATATTAAGGGATATTAATGACCAGTGATTGTTCATTCCTGTTGTTATTTTTATTTTTTGGTGGTAGTGTGTGTGTACTTCCTTCTTTGGGGTTTACTGCTGTGGTGTTATCTATTGCCTGTGTTTTCATGGGTGTATCTGCCTTCCTTAGGTTGCAATTTTCCATCTAGTGCTTTCTGTAGGGCTGGGTTTGTGGATAAGTATTGTTTAAATCTGGTTTTGTCTTGGAAGGTCTTGTTCACTCCATCTATGATGATTGAAAGTTTTGCTGGGTATATTAGTCTAGGCTGGCATCCATGGTCTCTTAGTGTCTGCATTATATCTGTCCAGGTCCTTCTGGCTTTCAAAGTCTCCATCAAGAAATCGGGTGTTATTCTGATGGGTTTGCCTTTATAAGTCACTTGGCCTTTTTCCTTTGCTGCCCTTAATATTCTTTCTTTATTCTGTATGTTTAGTTGTTTAATTATTATGTGGCGAGGGGACTTTTTTGGGGGTCTAGTCTGTTTGGTGTTCTGTTGGCTTCTTGTATCTTCATAGGCATTTCCTTCTTTAAGTTGGGAAAGTTTTCTTCTATGATCTTGTTAAATACATTTTCTGTGCCTTTGAGTTGGTATTCTTCTTCCTCTATCCCTATTATTCACAGGTTTAGTCTTTTCATGCTGTCCCAAATTTCTTGGACATTTTGGGTCATGACTTTGTTGGTTTTAGTGTTTTCTTTGACTGATGAATCTATTTCTTCTAACGTATCTTCAATACCAGAGATCCTCTCTTCCATCTCTTGCATTCTGTTGGTTATACTTGCCTCTGAAGTTCCTGTTTGTTTACTCAGATTTTCTATTTCTAACATTCCTTCTGCTAGTGTCTTCTTCATTTTTTCTATTTCCCTCTTCAGGTCTTGGACTGTTTCCCTTGCTTTTTCATGATTTTCTTTCAGGGACTTATTGTTTTCTTCTGCTTTAATTGTCCTTTCCTATAGTTTTTTATAGCATTCTTCCCAATTTTTGTTTCTCTGTTCCTCCACTTTATTTTTTATTTCTTTTATATAAGGCTCTAACCTCTTCATGATGTTACTTATAAGGTTGTTTTCTCCTTCTTCTTCCATTCTGTAATGTTCAGATCTAGCTGTTGGAGAAGTGCTAAGATCTGGTGATGTTGTATTGCTCTTTATTTTGTTGTATGTACTTCTGCCTTGGCATCTGCCCATCTCCTTCTTGGTTCATTCTTGGTCTTATCAGTGTACTTGGTCCAGACAGACTTGACTGATTTAGGGATCCTCTCTCTGGTCCAGATGGAATGTACACTGTTTCTTTTTATATTTATTTCTTATTGTCAAATAATGCCCTAGTGATGAGTAAACTATGCCAAATATTCATTTACTAAAAACATTTAGATTTTTGGCATTTTTCCTACATTAAGAATGCTTCTCTGAAGATTCATTTACTGTCTTGGCAGAAACCTTTTCATTTGTCATAGATATATATTTAAGACTGAGATTAATAAATCACATGGTAAGTCTGTGCAGGAAGTGTCAATGAAAGGTTCAATCCTTACTACTGATAATTTCGAAACAAAAAAGAGATCGATGATCGGCCTGACAATTCCTGACACCCTCAGCAACACTTGACAACATCATCATCATCATCATCATCATCACCTCATCACCTTTTTCACACTATTGTATATGGGGGATTGTGTGTGCTTCAGTTGCAGGACGAGGTCACAGAACAAATTAGTGATGTCAACTTCTCCTTCAATCATCTGGGCCCTGAGTATCAAACACAAGTTCTCACACTGTGTGGCAAGTGTTTATACACACTGAGCCATCTTGCCAGTTTCCCTTTACAGACTTTCTTAATGAGATAAACGTTAGCAATACACATGGAGATTGAATGGTGAATAACCATCTGTGTGTTCATTACCCAACCAATATTCAAGAGTGTTTTGTTTTGAGTGTACCACATTTCTCTTCATCTGTCATTTAAACACCTTTGATACACAGAAAAACAATGAGCCAAGATCACATGGTTGTTCCTCGGGACTTCACCAAAGACTATGTCATGAAGATTTGTGGTGTGGACCTGGGGACACACCTTTTCTGGAGCATCTCACTCTGCCTCTCCTGCTGTGCCTGGTGGCCTTGCCTTAGCCAGGCAGCAGTGTTCCTCTCTGGTTTCAGCAAGATGATGTAGCACTTGGGGATGAAGATGCCACCCAGAAGGCCAGCAGTGGAAGACAGGATGGAGAAGATCTCTACAGCCACAGTGGACTTGCCCCGGGCACTGTGGTACAGGGGCAGGAAGGCTGTCCAGACACTGCAGAAGAGCAGCATGCTGAAGGTCAGGAACTTAGTCTCATTGAAGACATCTGGCAGTCCCCTGGCTAGAAAAGCCACAGAGAAGGTACCCACTGCCAGGAAACCCAAGTAGCCCAGCACACAGAAGAAGATGGTGCCAGAACCCTCCTGGCACTGGATGACAATGTGCTGGGGCTCTGAGACCATATCCCTGTCTGGGAATGGTGGGGATGTGGCCAGCCAGACCCCACAAAGAACAACCTGAATGAAAGAAGCAATAAGGACCACTGAGGAGGAAGCCCCAGGGCTCAGGCATACCCGGATCCTGTCCCCTGGCCTGGTGACCCTGAAGGCCAGGACCACTGTGAGAGTCTTGGCCAGAACAGAGGACACGGCCACCGTGAACACCACAGCAAAGGTGGTCTGACGGAGGAGGCATGTCATGACACTGGGTCGCCCAAGGAACAGCAAGGCACACAGGGCACAGAGGCAAAGAGAGACCAGGAGTAAGTAGCTGAGACTTCTGTTGTTGGCCCTGACCACAGGGCTGTCTCTGTGCTTCAGGAACACTCCCAGAACCAGGACAGCCAGACCAGCCAGGAAGAGTGCCGCCAAAGCTAGCATGAATCCCAGAGGTTCCTCAAAGGCCAGGAAGATCTCTGTCCTGGGCAGGCAACGGTCTCTCATGTGGCTTGAGTACTGCTCCTTGGGGCACAGAAGACAGCTCTTCCTGTCTATGGGAGACACAGAGACACCATTTCTACAACACTGTATGAACTACACCAGCTCTGAAGGAAGGCGTCCCAAGCACTAACTGCTCTTACAGCCTTTCCATCAAGTCATGTATTTATGAATTATTCCTGGGGACCAGGGCTGGAATGCCTGATATTAAAGGCAGAGGCACAAAGAAAAAACCTGCACAGTCTGTATCTGTGTTATATGAAGAGTTTTATTTCTGTCTTCAGTTTCTCATGTATCCCAGGCTGGCCTTGAACTTGTTGAGTAGCAGAGGATGACCTTCAACTCCTAAACCTCCTCCACATCCTCTCAAGTTCTGTGATTATAGGCCTGTAACACTCACTATACCTAATTGGTGTGAGTTTGTGTATGTGCAGATTTGTGTGTGCACACATGTATGTAAGAGGATGTACATACTTGTCAAGACCACATGTTATCATCTGATATTTTGCTCAACCACTTCCCCTTCCTTATTTTTCTATACAAACTTATTTGTTTATTGTTTGTGTGTATGTTTGCATGGGCTCAGATATGCCAAAGTGTGCAAGTGAAGGTCAGTAAAACTGTCAGGAATTTGGAGTTCACCTTCCCTGTGGGTCCCAGGTGCTGAACTTACACTGTCAGGGTTGATAGTGAATACATTAACTAATGAACCATCGCACCAGACTCTGCAGCTTACTGTTCTGTAATTCCTTATTTTATTTTACTTGTTGAATGTTTTGTCTATACCTATTTATAGAAATCATGTGCATGCCTGGTGCCTGCAGAACTCAGAAGTTGCCATCAGTTCCCCTGAAACTGGAGGTACACGTGGTTGTGAGCCACCATGTGGGTGTTCCTAACTGTTGAGGCACTTCCTCAGCCACCTTTTCACCTTAGGTTTTAAGACAGGATCTCTCAATGAACCTGGATATTACTGAGTTGACTATATTGGCAGACCAAATTCCCCAAATTCCTCCTGTCTCTGGCTCCTGAGTGCTGAGATTATAGGAATGTGCCAGTACAACCTGTCTCCTCTGTGAGTTTTAATGGTTCATTTCTTTCCAATAGTATCAGTAACTGGTCAAATTAAAAAGGTTTAACACTGAGCTGTGCCTCAAAAATTCATTTGTTCAAGTCTTGTCTAAAAGCACCTCAAAATGGGACATACTTTACCATAAGTAAACTGGACAAGATGTAATAAAGTTTAAAAGGTGTCCCCAGGTTAGAATTCGCCCCTAATTCCAACTAGATTGCTATCCTGTTAAGAAATGGGAATTGGGGCAGGGTGTGGCTGCACTAACTTAAATCTCAGCACTTGAGGGGCAGAGGCACACTGATTTCTATCAGTTTGGGGACAGACTGGTCAACATGAGTTGTAACAAGCCAGTCAGAGCTGTGGGTGAGAGAGTGTCTCAAAACCAAACCACACACCAAAAACAAGAGGATACAATACACACACACGCGCACACACACACACACACACACACACACACACACACACACACGCATGCACGCACACATGCGCACACACACAAATAAATAAGAGCACACAGAGAGGGGATGACTGTGCCAGAGCAGGAGTGAGGCCACACACAACACCAACTCAGATGATAACATTGCTTTGCATTTTTTTTTTCCAGAATGGTAAAGGAAACAGTTCTGCAGATTAAACAGTATGGGATGTGTTGGTCTGCTGCCATTCAACCTCTACAATGAACCACACTAATATATAGGAGGAAGGGCATCACAGAAGAACATTTACCATTCATTTCCACTTACAAGAGGTTTAAAAAGCAAGTGAAATTCATCATTGTGTGCAAAAGCCAGGGTTCTGTTTCGGGACTACTAGAAGATTCTGGAAGTAGCTGATTCTTGATTGGAACCCAATAATGTGTAGTGTTTGCAAGGAGATATTTCATTCTACACCCCAATTATGGGTAGTGCACTTGTCTGTCTCAACAAAGGATTTAACTAAGAACAGCTGGAAGACTAGCATTCTGGCTAGTGTCCACAGAAAAGCAAAGACTGCAATATCTCAGTGGATGGGTGTGGTGTTTTGACTGTGAATGACTCATATATTTGAATGTTAGGTTTCTAGTTGGTGGACTGTTGGGATGGATTGGGAGTTGTAGCATTGTTGGATGAAGGGTGTCAATGGGGATGGTCTTGGAAAGTTCAAATTCCCACAATAGGCACACGCTCCACCTCTCTGCCAGCCTGGTACCTGTAGATGAGAAGGTAAGATCTCAGCTACTGCTGAAGCACCATGCCTGCCTGCCTCATGCCAGGCTTCCAACCATGATCGTCATGGACTTACACTTTGATACTCTAAATAATGCCCCAGTTAAATGCTTTTCTTTTAGAAGCCGCCTTAATCATGATGTATCTTCACACCAGTAGAACAGTAACTAAAATAATGGACAAATACAGGAGGCTCACAGTGCCCTCTTGACCCTCAGATTCCAGCTCCACATGCCCTTACCTCTTTGGTCTGCAAACTGTCCCTCAGGGCAGGGTCTGCAATCAAAACAGCAGTGGGGGGCTCCCAGCCTGGGCACTTGGCTGAAACCTGGAAGGCAGCTTTCACTGCAGACAGAGCTGGGCACCTAGTAACAATGAGCACAGTGTCACTAGTGACTCTCCAAGAATACAGATGCTTGACCACAGCCTGAGAACCAAAACAGAACAGTTTTCTCACATAACTCTAGATAAGATAGATGCCTTTCAGAAAATCATGTCTATCCCATCAGATGCCAGAGTGAAGAGGTACCTTGGAATGTTATATAGGAATGGCTACATCTGGCTTACTTGTCTAAGGGATTCAAAAACTTAGCTAAACAGTTTGATATGTTGTCTTCCCAGTCTCTCTGGGTCTCCTACATCAACAATTGAATGCATGGGGGCAGGACAGAAGGCTCAGTGGTTAAAAGTGCAGGCTGCTCTTGCAGAAGTGCAGAATTCAAATCTAGGACCCCATACAGCAGCTCACACTGTAACTCCAGTTCTAGAGGATCCAATGTCCTCTTATGGCCTGAACAGACACCAGGCACACACAACTGTATGCAAAAATACAGCAGGGAAAATTTCATATATGCCCCCCAAAAAAAATTTTGAAGGGGATTTTAAATATTGGCAGCCATTACAAAAGTCCATAGCCTGGATATGATTTCCTTGGTGCTCATGGCTTTCAATTTCTTTTTCTGAAGCTTTCCACAGCCTTGCAGCAGCTTGATGCTCCTCATGTCTAACTCAGAAGACATGATGGTCTCTCTTACTTTTCTCTGTCTACTTCTATGAAGCTGTTAAGATTTACAGTTTGACTGCACTGCTATTTTTCACCTAAACCCTAATAATAAAATATCATCCAGCTTCAATAAGAGAAAAATTTAAGTACTATCTCCCTCAAAACACACACACACACACACACACACACACACACACACACACACACACACAAAACACACACACACATAATCATTTTCACACCACACTTGATTGTCTTCTCCTTTACCTTGGACCTGCAAAGGATGACTCTGTTTTTCTTAGAAGAGCTGTACATTTAGACAAGGATTATGATGATGCAAGTGTGGAATGCTGACTCACTGCCACAACAGAAGACAGCAGAAAACCCTCCTCAGATCAAGGCCATTGAAAGGTTCTTCAAAGACGTCCATGGAACACATAACATGTGTCTTTCATACTTGAGAAATCTAAGAATGGATATTACATTTTCATGTGGAAAGCCTTTAGGCCACCATTAGATGACACCAGAAAAAAATATGGATAAAGATGCAGAAGAGAGAACTCTATGTACACTGGTATTAGGCAGCTGAGGCATTTCTATGCACCAGACTCCACACATCGACATAACTATGCCAACACTGCTTCTAATTGTGTTAATAAACGTCAGGGCTTGAACCTCAAATGTTTCCCAAAGTCTCCTGTGTTGGACCACTGGTTACCTGACAGTGAGTATTTAAAGAATAACTGGGTCTTAATGACTGTGTTTGTTTGAATGTAATTGGCCCCCATAAGCTCATAGGTAGTTGTACTATCAGGAGATGTGCATTTTTGAAGTAGATGTGGCCTTTTGGAGGAAGTGTGTCATTACGGGAGTGGGTGTGGGGCTATTATATATGCTCAGACCATGCCCAGTGACCCATTTCACTTCCTCTTGCCTGTAGGTCAAGAAGTAGGACTTTCAGCTCCTTCTCCAACATCACATCTGCCTGCAAGCCACCATGTTGCACCATGATGATAATAGATTAAACCTGTGAAAATGTAAGCCACCCCAATTAAATGTTTTTCCTTTATAAGAGATGTCATGGTCATGGTGTCTCTTCACAGGAATATAAAGCCTAAGACAGAAATTGATTTCTGGGACTGGAGTTCTAAAGTCATAGGCCTTATCATGTTTGAATAAATATGGACTGTGGGACAGTGGATCAGAAAAGCAGTCGAAAGATTTAAGTGCTGCTTAATGGGCCATCTAGTAGGAGCATAGAAGACTGAGGTGCTGAGTGTGTTTAGATGAACTCTGGGCCTGGCTCAAGAAGTTTCAGAAGAGGAGAATACAAATGTGTGGCCCAGAGATTGTTCTTGTGATATTTAGGTGAAGAATGTGGTTGCTTTTTTCTCTTGTCCAAAGAGTCTGCCTGAGGCTAAAGTGAAGAGTTTGTGATTAATTCCATTGGCAGAAGAAATTTCAAAATGGCCTGATGTAGACTGTGTTGTGTGGTTGTTAGTGTTAACTCTAAGAAAGATTTATACTGAAAAGGAACAAGCTGAGCAAGCAAAAATATGAAATGTAAATTTTGAGAAGAAAAGGAACACCAGGAACAGCCCTATGTTCAAGCTGATAAACAGATTACAAAATGAAATAAAGAGAATGGTGACCACAGGGCAAGATCCCTCTCAGCTAAATTTCCAACTTGTGACAAGGAATTAGAGAGAAGCTTAAAGTCAGGTATGGTGGTGCACGCCTTTAGTCTCAGAGCTCAGAAGGCAGATGCAGGTGGATCTCTGACTTTGAGGCCAGCCTAGTCTACAGATCCAGTTTCAGGACAGCCAAGCTTAGGCAGTGAAGGAAACCATCAAAAACGGAAAGCTGATAAAGATGTAATTGAATGAGAGGGCCATGTTCAGGCCAAGTAAGCAATAGAACATGGCAGCTTGGCTATGTGGTTCTGGCTCTTAGGCTAAAAGAAAAAGGGTTATGGAATTTGACTCTGAAACTGTGAAAAGCTGCTGAGGCAAGGCATGTGTCCAGGGAGACCCTGAATGGAGGCCTAAAGAGGCCATTGTGTGAAGCTGTGAAGATGAAGCCTGAATTTCCTTGAAGTCCCCAAGATGTTGGAAATGCCAGAGCCATGGGACACCTGCTGTGGAGAGCTGCTAACAGGGAGTGGAGCCAGCCCTAGACTGAGAAGTGTGATGCAGTTAACATAAATGAAAGGTGTTGGAATTTGAGGAACATATTAACAACTGACATAAATATGCACAGTTTAGAGTTTTCCCACCTGGTCATCTGTCCTGCTTTGGTCCACTATTTCCTCACTATGCTCCCTTTTATATATTTTGGAGCAATAATGTACATCCTGTGCCATAATGTATTGGAAAAATATGATCTGTTTTTTGACTTTGATTTTATAGGGGATTACAGTTAAGAGACTGCATGAATCTCAGAAAAGATTTTGAACTTTGTACATTTAAACATTGTTTCAACAATGATAGGTTATGAGAACATTGGAAATTGGACTCAATGCACTTGCATTATAGTAATATTACCAGCATTGAGGGGTAAGGAGTGAAATTTGGTGGTTTGAACTTAATAGGCCTCCATAAGCTCGTAGGAAGTGGCACTATTAGGAAATGTGGCTTTGTTAGAGCAGGTGTGGCCTTGTTGGAGGAAGTGTGTCACTGCAGATATGGGCTTTGAGATCTCATCTATGCTCAAGCGTCACCCAGTAACCCAGTTGACTACCTGTTGCCCACAGGTAAAAATGTAGGACTCTCAGTTCCCTCTCCAGCACCAACCAGTTCTGCCTGCATGCAACCATGTTCCATAAGGATGATAATGGACCAAGTAAACCTGGGAAAATGTAAGCCACCTCATTAAATGCTTTTACTTTATGAGGGATACTGTGGTCATGCTGTCTACTCACTGCAATAGAAACCCTAAGTAAGACAATGCCTCTGACATAATCGATGGGTTAATTCCTCAGAGGATTCATAAACTGACTAATTATTGTACATATTGGAAATACAACATGAGATCTAGTAGTCGGTAGTAGGACACTGGGGCTATACACTGTTAAGATGTAACTTGTTTACCTATCTAATATATCTGGCTCCCCATCTCCCCACTACCTGTGGACCATGAACTGAGCAACCTCTTCCACCATACCTGCCTACTGCCATGCATGACATACTGCCTCAACCACACACACACACACACACACACACACACACACACACACACACACACACAAAGCAAAGGATACATCTGAACTTGGATCTCTCAAACCAAGAGACAATTAAACTTTTCCTCACTTCAGACTGTTTTTCTGGTATTTGTCATAGTGGGTGAAAAAAACTAACACAACAAGTACTTTGAGTGTCTGTTGAGTCCATGTCCCAGAAGGACCATGGAAAAGTGTTTAAATTAATGTGTCACTATCTTCCTATTCTCAAAGCAGGTCCTGAACACAGACACTGAAAATACTTCCAAGGGAGCACCAGCTGCAGATTCTCATTCTATTTTGTAGGTCTTATATGTTCTCCCCAACCCTATTTTTATGTGTGTATATGGTGTAAATATTTGTATGTGCACTTGTACTTCCACATGGGATCATGTTCATGTGTGGACAAGTATATGTGGAGGCCCAAAGTTAATGTTGGGAATCATCCTCAACTGCTTTTCCACTATGTTCATTTAGGCAGAGGCTCAAAGTAAAACCCAGACTACACTGATATGGCTAGTCTTACTAGCCAGTTTGCTTTGTGCATCTCCTTGTCTCCACCTTCCAAAACTGAAATTACAGGTGACCACACTGCCCACTCATCATGTACAAGTGTTCTGGAGATCCAAAGTCTGGTTCTTATACCTGCATGCAAAAATAGTTTAAACACAGCCATCTCCTGATCCCAGCTTTAAAAAAAAGAGAGAGAGAGAGAGAGATTGATTTATTTATTATGTACACAGAAGAGGGCACCAGATCTCATTACAGATGGTTGTGAGCCACCATGTGGGTGCTGGGAATTGAACTCAGGACCTCTGGAAGAGCTTTCAGTGCTCTTCACCTCTGAGCCTTCTCTCCAGCTCTGATCCCAACTTTTATATTTTCATTTTAGCTGGTGAATCAAGACCATCCAGAGAATGGTCTCTTATGAGATAAACAACATAGCCAGCTATATCTGACTGGCCCAATCTGGGGCTAAATCTACTTCATGCACAAATGGAGATGAGGAATTCTGGACTTGGATTTTCCCTGCCAGTTTAACACACTAAGACAAGAGTCATTTCTGCATTCAGGCAACTCACGTGAAGATCCTCCATCAAATGGAACTTCATTTTGCTCCCCAAAGAGACTTGAGGGTCTATCATGCCTACATGGACTAAGTCAAACACACCCTCAGGGGTCTTCTGCCCTTGGAGAATGTCAAATTTTGTCACCAAATCTCCATTAGCATCAAACATAATTTCACTTCCATCAGGAGTCTTGAAGTGCACCTTCCTGATGGCTGGAAGCAGCTGAAAACAGAAGGAAGACATTGTACACCAGCCATGGCAGGTCTGGAGTCTTGTCCAAAATAGCACACACCATTTACCTCTGCAATAATATGGAGTTACTTCAACCATGGACTGGTCCCACTGGGCATGAGGAAGATCAAGGACTTGTGATATTTTCAGGGACTCACAAATATGCTTTAGCTTTAACAAAGTAATAATACTTAATCCAGATAATTTTTAAAGCTAGTATACTGTGGGTGTGGGTGTGGGTGGGTGTGAGTGTGTGTGTAGCTCACTCATGTTGTGTAATCCAGAGAACAACTGTCATGAATGTTCTCTCCTGCTGCCATGTGGGACTCAGAATCCAACTTATGCTTGGGGACACTGTCATTACCCACTGAGCCACCTCAATGGCCTTAAAATTAAACCCCAAAACATGACAATGTGGCTCCTGCTCCAGGGACTCATTTGGCTATGCAATACTGTCCTCTGTTTTCCCATAATTCTCAGTAGACTCCAAATCCTAGAAGAGACTTCCACAGACTGGCCCCAGCCCACCTAGACCACCCACTCACTCTAACCACTCTCCTATTATTTGTCAGTTCTACCCATGATGCTCTTCTATTTTCCTCCATTGTAGGATCTTGACACATGCTATCCCTGACATCTTCAAAGTTATCAATTCTACCCACGTTGAGACTTCTCACCCTCTAGTCATGAACACCAGTATTTCCACACAAAGAGAACATTTCCAGCCTTTCATTTCCCTTCACCTGCTCGTCATTCAACTTACCTTATATCTTCATCATAGATTACACACAGACATTTCAACACTCACATATTTTAATTTTGTGGCAGAATCTTGCTTTGTAGTCCAAGTTGACTTCAATATCCTGTGTGCTAGTAGGCCAGGATTGGAAGCCTATGACTGTCATGGGCCTCAAAGCCTGGCCTCCTATAAATTTTAATTTGTCACCCACAGGCAAAATGCTAACAACTCTCACTGTCCTTCTGGTTTAAAACCATATGGCTCTTCAGCAGGCACATAATAGAAACTCAGGTCATCTGAGTTTTGATAATGAAACCATACCCCCTCCTTGGCTACAATTCTCACTGTTTACCTCATCAGTAAACATGTCTTTCAGGGGTCCTCTTACACATTGTAACCTTTGATAACCTGAGTGCCTTGGAAGAGATAAACAGATATATAGATAGATGGATGGATGGATGGATGGGTGGGTGGGTGTGTGGGTGGATGGATGGATAGATGGGTGGATGGATGGATGGATGGATGGATGGATGGACAAATGTCAGACAAATTGAAAGACAAATGTATGAAATTATCAATATTTCTAAAATAGAAAAATAAATACGGGCTTATGAGATGGCTCCATGATTAAAAAACTAGTCATAAACGCTTGAGGATCAGACTTCAAATCCCCAGAATGCACGTAAATGTCAGGTGGTTGTGGCAGCCAATCTCTATTTACATCCTCAGAAGGTGGAGACAGAGGATGCCCAGTACAAGATGGCTAGCAAGACTAGACACATCAACAAGTTCAGGGTTTGAGTGAAAGACCCTGCCCCAAAGCAAGTTAGAAGAGGATTAAAAGATGATTCCTCATCATCCTAGGCCTTCCCAAACACTGTATACATGAATGTCCTCCCTATAACATGTGTCTCCATGCTCACACTCATGTTCCTACAAACATGTACCATATACAAAAAAAGAAAAATAAATAAATGGCATTGGATATCTGTTTGAAATTCTAATTTCTAATTTTGCAGTATGCCTATGCTAAAAAGTCATTCACTGTTTACCAAAGCTTAAATTTGTGACATTAAACAATCTATTTACTGTTATGTGAAATATTAATTTTACTAGGCATCCTGTATTTGCAAAGTTAGGCAAGCCACAGGGACGTGACTCATCTGAGATCACACACATAGTATGGAATCCTTGTCCACTGTTCCTTCTAAGATCCCTCTCAGTTGCAAGTATGAGGCATCCTTGCTGAAGTATACAGTCAGCTTCATCTCTATACCCTAGTTGGAACCAATGTCCTCTTCCCCAAAGATACCTGAATCACCCACTCCACACATGCCTCTCTCACCTGCCAGGGCTGGAAGTCCTGAGAGTCTGTAACTTTCCCATGCAGGTGCCCATGGGTTATCATGTCTTGCAGGGCATGGGCAATGCTGTAGACAGCTGTATAAGCAACATCAATTTTACTCATTTCTGCAAAAGGGTACTGCTTGTTTTTCAGACTCTCATTCCCTGAGCACAACTGGACACCCTCTGTCACTGTGCTGCTCTGGTGGGGCCATTTACAATCAAAGGTGAACTCCCAGAACTTCTTTATAAACATGTCTTCTGGGGTCTGGCTGGGCCGCAGTTGAGCAAGGAACTCAGGGAAGCCAATTGCCCTGCTGCTGTGATACATAAGGCCAAATGTGCTGTGCAATACCTGAGATGCTCCTGGAATGGTCACAGTGAGCACCATATGAAGAATATTTTTGCTAACCCAGACCTGGCCTGAGACTTGAACGTCCATTAAGCCATACAAGATGAGCTGGAAATTAGAACTGCTTAGGAAAACCAGAACAACCCTGGCAGTGGATTTCTGCATCTTCTGGACAATCTGTTCAATCTTCCCCAAAGACTCATGGGAAGGAACATGGAGGATGACCTCAATGCACACACCAGCTCTGCTCAGCTCCTGAATGGCCAAAGAGCTGGCCTGTTGACCAAAATCATCATCATAGGCCAGAATGATCACCCAGGACCACTGAAAGTGAATTATTAGCTGGGTCACTGCAAGGGAGGATGTGAGGTCACTAGTCACAGTTCGCAGGAAAGATGGGAACTGGATCTTGTCACTGAGGCTGGGTAGTGAGGATGAATAACTGACCTGTCAAGGAAGAGCCAGGAAATAGAAGAATGAATGAGATATGGACTTAAGCATGGGCTGATGGTCTGGTTTAAATGGAGGAAGGAAAAGGATAGACACATGCTTCTAAAGTTAAGAGCCCTTATTGTTCTTGGAGAATACCCAAGTTCAATTCCTAGCACCCACATTCCTCCTCGCCTCTCAGCATCTGTCCTTCACCTGCCCCCTAATATTTCATTCTTGCACCTCGGCTTGGATTGCTCTGACTCTCTTGTTTGCACACAACTGTTATATTCTTCTTTTGAAATTTCATGTGTGTATGTATGTGGGAGGGGGATAGTACATGTGTAGAGTTCAGAAGACAAATTGTGGGAACTGGGTCTCTTCTTTCACCATGTCGATCACAGAGGCCCACCCAATCTCAAGTCATCAGGTTTGTCTAGCAGCCTTACCCCATCAGCCATCTCACTGTCACTGATATGAAACAATCAGTTCCTGTTAAGAACCAACCTGTGAGAATAACAATCGGCTCTTATCATACCACCATTGTGGGATTTTCCAGTTTTCAGACAAATAGGAGTCTGATCTGACATGTTGTCGAGCAAGAGATGGTACCATGTTCTCAAAAGAGAAGTTCTGAGAAATGTGACAAGTGGAGAATCTGTGTCAGTGTTTGTTTTGAGGGGCACAGAATGTGGCTGCTGAGCCTCAGGGTATAAGTACAAAACCTTCTCCTGCCACTACAAGATCTGTAAAAGTTTTATTGTCTTAACACAGAGGCCCTACCATCTTGTTTGTTCATATGGAGGGATAAGGCTCAATGAATCCCATGCAGGTGGTCCTGCCAGGCTCTCCAATAAAATAGAGATATCCAGTTCAGTTTGATTACAGACAATGATCATTTTTATAAACTTATCCAATTACACACACATTATTAACTAATAACAAATTATAAGTTAATGAAAATATTGAGGTTAAAGTTTGACTATAAATAATTTATTGTTTCCTTTATATTCAAATTTTTACAGTTTTCCATGCATGCATGTTTTGATTGTATATATGATTGTACACGACATGTGTTTCTGGTGCCCTTGGAGGACAGAAGAAGCCCCATTGCTGGAAATGGAGTTACAGAGGAGTGTGAGTTAACATGTAGGTTCTGGGAATTGAAATTGGGTGCACTAGAACAGTACCTAGTGAGTACTCTTAACCTCTGAACCAATTTGCAAGTTCCTGAAATTCAAATTTAACTAAATCTCATCAGGCAGCCCAACAAGTTAGAAAAAAAGAAGTTCTTCAGGTATGTTCAATACATCAGGTTTCTGCTCCAGTCATGAGAGTGCACAGCACTTAGGAATCACAGAAAAAGGGAACAAGAGTTCCAGGGCTGCCTGGGTTACATGGAGAATTGGTGTCTCAGCATACACACACACACACACACACACACACACACACACACACACACACTCATGTATGTACATGGAGAGAGAGAGAGATGCACTCAAGAAAACACACTTGGGAGGGTGAGGCATGAGAAAGTATCTGCTATTTCAAGGCCAGCTTGTTCTACATAGTGAGTTCTAAGCCAGCTAGGTGTTCAGGGTAAGACTCTGTGTCTCAAGAAACAAAATTACAAACTTCATAGAAACCTCGAGTTCAGAAGCACTTTAGGGAGAATCTGCACTAAAGTGGTGATAGATAAGACCTTAGATAATATTCTATGGATTACACCATCCAGTTTGAAAGGACAGAGGAAAGCCCATCTCACAAAAAAAATTAGCAAATGTGAGACATTCAAAGAGACTGGAATTTACTCAAATTTAGAGGCTTCATAGCGAAAAGTAAATAATTTAAATCAGAATCTTCATGCAATGCTTATGTTAATGTGAAGCATGAATATACATATACATTTGTGTATGTATGTATATATGATGTATGTGTGTATATTTATACACATATATAGTATATATTTTGTGTGTATATATACATATATATTACATGTTATATATTATATATATTGAGAAGGGGTCTCAACTAGCCAAGGCTACCCTCAATCTCACTATATAGCTAAGGATAACATGGCACACTGGATCCTCCTGTTTCCACCTCCTAACTGCTATATTACAGGAACACTAGAGTTTACCATCAGGGCCTTGTGTGTACTAGGCAAGTGCTCTAGCAACAGAGCCACATCCCAGTTCCTGAAGTGATTATTATGGTTTGAATCTGAGATGTTACCAGAAGGTTCACAGGTGGGGACTTGGTTTCCAGCAGATGGGCTTTGGTAAGTCCTGGATCCTGAGGGCTCTGACCTGATCAATGGTTAGTCCTTTAATAGTCATAGTGGTGGCATTTTATAGACTCCATGGAAAGTAGGTAGGAGGAACCAGACGTCTGGGGCTGTGTCCTGCTGGATGTAGTGTGTCTCCCACACCCTATGTCTCTCTGCTTCCTGACCACTGGGGTGTCCCACATACACTTCTACCATGAAGCTCTGGATTACCACAGGCCCAGAAACAATGCATCAGATCACAAAGGTGTGAAACTTCAGAAGCTAAGCCAGAAGAAATCTTTCCTCTCTTAAGCTGTTTCTCTCAGGTATGTCTGTCACAGCAAGGAAAAGCTAATTAACAGTTCAGTGATTGATTAAATAGTTCAACAGAGTTGCCACTTGACCCAGCAATTTTATCTACATTCCTATGATAACCAAAAGTATATGGACAGAAAAAACCCTATACTCAAATATTCATAGAAACAACACTAATGAGAGCTCTAAAGGGGAACCAGCTCTAGTAGTGATTGCTCATTGGTTTGAGAGAAAGACCTAACAAGAAGCAACTTTAGTGAGGAAGCTTTAGGCTCATGGTTTAAAAAAGTACAAGCCATGTGACAGTATACACATGGCAGCAGATGGCTCTGTGGAGATAGGTATGGACCTGGGAATCCTCATTCTTCATGGAACAGGAAGCAAAGAACATACAGGAAGTGGAACCATAGTATTAAACCCTAAGACCATCCATCTGCACTGGCCATGCTCCTCAAGGTTACATAACCTTCTAATACAGGCCCACGGCTGGGAGTGAGAGTTAGGTCTTCACACATGAGCATATTTCATAATCAAAGGTATGTGAACTGATAAGTGGATAAGCAAAACATGGTCTTTGCATACAAAGGATTGTAATTATTAATAGGGAAATAAATACTGCCTATAGCATGCATGAAGCTTGAAGACATGTTCAGTGAAAGAGGCCAAGCCAGACAGCTACCTAGAGCGTGATTCAGTCATGTGAAAGGACCAAAAAGGTCAAATCTACAGAGACAGAAAGGAGAATAGAGGTTGTCTCTGGGTAGGAGTGATGGGATGTGGAACCAATGGGATTGAAGGGGTTAGCTCTTTGCAGTGAGATGAATACATTCTTAAATCAATTGTGGTAATCACACTATAAAAGTCACTGAATTGTTCACCTTAAATGGAGAAATTATCCTCAAGTCACCTCTTAAACCTATGAACTGAAGAGATGATTGTCACATATGATATGTCATATATATCCAACCTTGTAGGAATGACACTCATGGATGGGTTACAGGGAACATCCAGGGGGTAGATGGGCGCAAGTGGCATGAACCGAATTGTCTAGACTCAAATCCTAGCTCTAGTACCTACAAACAGGAGAGCTTACTCTTAAGTTTTGCTTTTGGTTTTGTTTGTTTGTTTGTTTGTTTGTTTTCTCTGTAGACTGGGAAGATGTCTCTGCAGGTAAAGTTGTTTGACACCAAGCCTGGAAACCTGAGTTTAATCCCCAGAACCAACATACTAGAAGAAAGGAACTGACTCTCAAAAGTTGTCTTCTGATAAAGATGAGCACAATGGCACCATGTTGGGTACACACACACACACACACACACACACACACACACACACACACTAATAATCATAATGATAAAATTTGCAGAGATGGTACAGTAGCTAACAATAAGTACTACTCTTTCAGAGGATCTAGGTTCAATTCTGAGAATCATCATGGCAGCAAAAACCATCTGAAACTCCAGTTCTAGGAAATCCAGTGCCCTCTTCAGATTTCTATGGGCACCCGGCATACATGTAATACATATGTATACGTAAAGGCAAAATACACATACATGATGGAAAATAAAAATAAGTAAATCTTTAAAGTATTTTTAAAAAGAATTGTCTAAGTATCCTCATCAATGAGAGGGACAGTAATTCTCTCCAATGTATCTTCACATGTAGGAGAACCGTGTGGGACATGGAGAACATTTGCAGGGAGCCTGGCTCCACAGCAGAGCTGCTCACTAGTGTGACCATCACATCATTTTTACTATCATCACTAAGGGACCGCACTACACTCAGGAAGGAAGAAGACTTTCAGCAACTCACCTGGGGGAACTTGTACAGTCCCAGAAGTCTGGCCATGGAGACAGACAGGGATGACCGTGTGTCCCCAACCAACGCAGCCTGAGGAGAGCCATGCTGGCATGTGTAGTTGGGGATGGGCTCCTCCTGCCTCGTGAGGAAGCTCATTGTCTCATGGAGGGCTCCATGCACTGTGTCCCCAGAGTTTCGAATAGAGAAGCCCAGGGTCACATTGGGCAGCAAGTGAGCACTCCTATTAATCTCCTCGATGGCAAAGACGAAACTCTGGGCCACCCGGTAGCCCCAGTTGGAAATGCTGAGGGAAAGAGAAGCCCACATTCATCACTCATGATGGGGTAAATGGAACAAGAATAAACACTGGGACTCAAGGGATACATGTAAAGCAAACATCTCCACAAACACTTGTACACAAATGTGCAGAGGAACACAGACAGAACACATAAAGGGGAGCCAGAGAGAATGTGGAGACAGTAATCAGAGGGGCTGTTTCAGAAGACAGGAGGGATAAGTGAAGATGTATTAAATAATCTGGTGTGATAGAACATTTTTTTAATCCCAGCACTCAGGATACAGAGGCAGGTGGATCTTCCTGAGTTAGAAACCAGCATGGTTTACATAGCCAGACTCAGGCACCAAACCTACATACAGAAACTCTGTGTCATCAAATCACAGTAAAAATCTATTGCATTGTATGGCTGGTTACAATTTATAGTAACTAACGTCTGTTTCAGAATTACTGAACCCAAGAGCCAGAATACAAGGAGAAGAGATGTGAAATGCTGTCTTTAGCACATGGCTCAGACATTGTAGAACTGTGAGCTTGTCAGCAGACAATCATACACTGGAAAATTCCTGTGCGGCCCTACTACTCCCTGCTGAACTATTGTCAACTAATGTATATTGTGGAGAAGACACTCATTGTCTTCAGTCATGTACCCAATAGGTGAACTCATAAACTCCAAGGACAGTTCCAAACCTACAACCACACAGATAGCCCTGGTCACAGCCTGGTGATGGTGGCATACACCTTTAACGCCAGAACTGGGAAGGCTGAGGCAGGTGAATTTTTTTTGGTCCAAGACCAGCCAGGTCTACAAAGTGAGTTACTGAATAGCTAGGGCTACACAGAGAAATCTTGTCTGGGAAAAAATAAAATAATCAATGGCTAAAGAAACAAAAGCCACGAATGTGGGTAAGGGATCTGTTTAGAGGAGGAAGGAAACACAGGTGTGAAAGGAAAGTAAGCAAGGCAGGGGGGGTAAGAATTAAACAAAATGCAACATATTAAACATATGAAAGCAATAAAGAATAAATGCAATAAAAATTTGAAACATATACATACAAGGAACACTAAATGAAGTCATAGGTCACATTGATGTATTGATATATTTGTTTGCATTTATGCAAGAAAATAATTAAAGAATAAAAGGCCATGAATTGACAGGGAGAAGCACATGGGACGTGTTGAAAGGAGAAGAGGGGGTTATATATGTGAATATACAAATATGGGGCTGTTCAGACAAAAAGACTCTGTATAACCCTGGCTAGCCTGGACATCATGGAGATTCTCTGCCTCTGACTCTTGAGTGCTGGGATTAAAGAAAATTCCACCACATCCAGCTGATGTTGCTATATTTTTTTGAAATGTTAATATTGAGAGTAGGTGTTTTTTGTTTTGATGCAGAGTCTCCACACTACCCAATCCAACCTTACACTCACTATTTAGCCAAAAATTACCCCGATCAGCATCTGTATATGAGTATGCATGCATGTATAGGACAGAAGACTTCTAGCATTGTCTTCAAGCAAGGTGTGGTGTGTGTGTGTGTGTGTGTGTGTGTGTGTGTGTGTGTGTGTGTGTGTCAGAGTTAGTATGTGTGTGCATGGGTGTAAAGGCTGATGGGATGTCAGGATATCTTTCACAATTGCTTCTCCACCTTTTAAAAAACATTATTCTGTGTGCATGTGTGTATATGATGTGTCTGCAGAACAAAACATGCTATACAACACATGGAGGTCAGGAAACACCTTTTGAGTCACTTCTTTCTTTTCTCCTTTTTGTGGGTATTACAGAGAGCTCAGGTCAACTATGAAGCTTCCATGCCAAGCACTTTACCCCATAAGGCATCTCAAGGGTGCCTTTTTACCTTATTTTGTGATACAAGTTATTTCACTGAACCTGGACCTCATCCAATAAGATAGGCTGGCCAGCTAGTGACCATTGGAATCTGCCTATCTCACTGTTCCTAACCAGGGTTACAGATTCTCACCATGCCGGGCTTTCACATGGGTTCTGGAAATTCAATCTCAGGTCTTCAGGATTGCTCAGCAGACAGGTCACCAACACAGGAATTTTCCTAGACCCTAAGACCTTCACTTACAGATTCTCCTGTCTCCAATTCTCAGGTTGGATTTTAAAAGTTCACATCACCAAAACATAAGTATGCAATGTGGTGGGTTTGTTGATGAGTTAATGAAATATTCTATATTGTATATGTTCATTAAAATACATCTTTGTACCCAATACACACATACAATTACTAATCATTTTCTTAAAAAAACAACACAGGATCCAGGTATGGTGGCACACATTTGGGATTCCAGCAATCAGCTTGTGGAGGCAGGAAAATAGTGAGTTCTAGGCTAGACTCATGTACACAGTAAGAACTATTCTCAAAAAAAAAACCCTCAAGGACAAGCCATTGTGGCCACTGTGTTGTCCCATGCTTGTAATCCTGAGTGTCAAGGCTAGTATGAACTGCACAAAGAGTTCCAGACTAGTCAGAGCACAAAGTAGGATACTGTCTAAAAAAAAAGTAATATAAATGATGAGAAATGTGAAAATCACTTGCATATGTAGATGATTTCACAATGGCAGACAGATCCTGCCAGTACCTGATTGGAATAAGAGATTGCAGCTACTCCCTAAGAAAGAGCCCATAATCACCAAATGGACTAAGAACTGCTTCCTAAGACAAAGAATTCATCAGCACCAATTAGACCAGGAGCTCCCACTGGACCAAGTGTATCAATCAACCAAGAGATGCTCCCTAAGACACAAAAAGTGCTTAGACCAAGTGGAGAAAGTGATGGGGTAGACACCAGTGCAAAAATATAGTCAATAACAAAAAACCCACCATGGCTCATTCAGAACCTACATCAACAAGACCTGAACATCCCAACACAGAAGAGACAGAAGAAATTGAGCTTAAAATGACTTTAAGAAGAATATAGAAACCTTTAAAGAGGAAATGAAAAATTCCCGTAAAGAAATCAAGGAAAAGTCAAACAGAAAAGTGGAAGAAATCGGTAAATCCCTTAAAGAAAGCCAAGAGAAAGAAATTGAAAAGGTGAGAAAAATAGTTCAAGATATGGAAAAGGAAATCGAGACAATAAAGAAGACACAAACTTAGTGAATGATGGAAGTGGAAAATTTGAGTAAATGAACAGGAACTACAGATGCAAGTATAACCAACAGAATGCAAGAGATGGAGGAGAGAACCCCTGGCATTGAAGACACAATAGAGGAAATAGATTCATCAGTAAAAGAAAACACTAAAGCCAACAAAGTCATGACACAAAATATCCAGGTAATTTGGGACACCATGAAAAGACCAAACCTAAGAATAATAGGGATAAAAGAAGGAGAAGAATACCAAATCAATGGCACAGAAAATATATTCAATAAAATCATAGAAGAAAACTTTCTGAACCTAAAGAAGGAAATGCCTGTATAATACAAGAAGCTTACAGAACAACAAATAGACTGGATCCAAAAATAAAGGTCCCCTCACAACCTTTATTCAAACCACTAAACATACAAAATAAAGCAAATATACTAAGAGCTGCAAAGAAAAAAGGTCAAGCACCATATAAAGGCAGACCCATAAGAATAACACCTTATTTCTCAATGGAGACTCTAAAAGCCAGAAGGTCTAGGACAGACATTATACAGACACAAAGAGACCATGAATGCCAACCCAGACTATTATACCCAGCAAAACTCACAATCAACATAGACAGAGTAAACAAAATATTCCATGATAAAATCAGATTTAAATAATATCTTTCCACAAATCCAGCCCTATAGAAAGCACTAAAAAGAAAAATCCAACATAAGGAAGTTAGATAGATCCATGAAGACACAGAAAATAGATAGTCCTACACCATCAAATACCAGAGAAGGGAAATATATAACAACACCACCACCAAAAAATGACAGGAATTAACAATACTAGTCATTAGTATCCACTAATATCAATGGTCTCAATTCACCTATGAAAAGACACAGGCTAACAGAATGGATACAAAAATAAGATCCATCCTCCTGCTGCATAAAAGAAATACACACCTCAACTTCAAAGACAGACACTACTTCAGAATAAAAGGCTGTGAAAAGACTTCCCAATCAAATGGATTTAAGAAGCAAGCTGGTGTAGCTATCCTAATGTCTAATAAAATAGACTTCAAACTAAAATCAATAAAAAGAGATCAGGAAGGACATTACATATTTATCACAGAAAAAATCCAACAAAATGAAATCTCAATTCTGAACATTTATGCCCCAAATGCAAGGGCAACCACATTTGTAAAAGAAACATTACAAAAGCTAAAATCGCCCATCAAACCCCATATATTAGTAGTGGGAAACTTCAACACCCTACTGAAAGAAAAAAAACACATGATCATCTCATTAGATACTGAAAAACCCTTCAACAAAATCCAACATCTCTTCATAACAAAGGTTATAGAAAGATGAGGAATAAAAGGAACATACCTAAACATAATAAAGGCAATTTACAGCAACCCAACAGCCAACATCAAATTAAATGGAGAGAAACTCAAAACAATTCCACTAAAATCAGGGACAAGAGAAGGCTGTCCACTCTCCCCATACTTATTCAACATAGTACTTGAAGTCCTATCTAGAGCAATAAGACAACAAAAGGAGATCAGGGGATACAAATTGGAAAGGAAGAAGTCAAACTTTCACTATTTGCTGATGATATGATAGTATACATGAGTGACCCCAAAAATTTGACCAGGGAACCCCTACAGCTGATAAACTCCTTCAGTAAGGTGGCAGGACACAAGATTAACTCAAAAGACTCAGTAACCATCCTATATACAAATGATAAATGGACAGAGAAAGAAATCAGAAAAACACCACCCTTTATAATAGCCACAACTAATATAAAATACTGTGGGGTAACTCTAACTAAGCAAGTGAAAGACCTGTATGATAAAAACTTTAAGTCTCTGAAGAAAGAAATTGAAGAAGATATCAGAAAATGGAAGGAGCTCCCATGTCCATAGATAGGTAGTATTAACATAGTAAAAATGGCAATATTACCAAAAGCAATCTACAGATTCAATACAATCCCCACAAAAATCCCAACACAATTCTTCACAGAATTTGAGAGAACAATGGTTAACTTTATACGGGAAAAAAAAACTAGGATAGCTAAAAGAATCCTGTATAATAAAGCAACCTGAGGAGGCATCATGATCCCTGACTTCAAGCTCTACTATAGAGCTATAGTAATAAAAACAGCTTGGTGCTGCAATAAAAACCAACATGTGGACCAATGGAATCAAACTGAAGACCCTGACATTAGTGTACACACCTATGAACATATGGTTTTCAACAAAGCCAAAACTGTACAATGGAAAAAAGAAAGCATCTTCAACAAATGGTGCTGCCATAAATGGATGTCAATATACAGAAGATTGCAAATAGATCCATATCTGTCGCCATGCACAAAACTCAAGTCCAAGTGGATCAAAGACCTCAACATAAATCCAGTTACACTGAATTTAATAGAAGAGAAAATAGGATGTAGTCTTGAATGCATAGGCACAGGAGATCACTTTGTAAATATAACACCAATAGCACAGACACTGACAGAAACAATTAACAAATGGGACCTCCTAAAACTGAGAAGCATTTGTAGAGCAAAGGACATGGTCAATAAACAAAATGACAGCCTACAGAATGGGAAAAGATCTTCACCAACCCCACATATGACAGAGGGCTGATCTCTAAAATATATAAAGAATTCAAGAAACTATATATCAAAATACCTAACCGTCCAATTAAAAAATGGGCTACAGAGCTAAACAGAGAATTCTCAACAGAAGAATCTCAAATGGCTGAAAGATATTTAAGGAAATGCTCAACTTCCTTAGTCATCAGGGAAATGCAAATCAAAACAACTCTGAGATACCACCTTACACCTGTCAGAATGGCTAAGATCAAAAGCACAGAAGACAGCTTATGCTGAAGAAGATGTGGAGCAAGGGGAACTCTCTTCCACTGCTGGTGGGAATGCAATCTTGTACAGCCACTTTGGAAATCAATATGGTGCTTCCTTAGAAAATTGGGAATCCATCTCCCCCAAGACCCAGCTATAGCACTCTTGGGCATATACCCAAGGAATGCTCAATCTTACCACAAGGACACATGCTCAACTATGTTCATAGCAGCACTATTTGTAATTGCAAGAACCTGGAAACAACCTAGCTGACCCTCAATTGAAAAATGGATAAAGATTATGTGGTACATATACACAATAGAGTACTACTCAGCAGTGAAAAAAAAACAATGCTATCATGAAATTTGCAGGGAAATGGATGGAACTAGAAAATATCATCCTGAGTGAGGTAACCCAGTCTTAGAATGACAAACATGGTATAAACTCACTCATAAGTTGATACTAGATGAAAGGCAAAGGATAAACAAACTACAACCCAAAGCTCCAGAGAAGCTAACAAGGAAGGACCCTAAGAGAGACACATAGATATCCCAGGGAAAAAGAAATAGATGAAATCTACATGAGCAAACTGGGAGGGGGGGAGTGATAATGGAGGACAAAGAATGGGGGATGAGAACATAAGGAAATGGATGGGTCCAGCTGGAACAGGCACACATTGGGAGAGCAAGAAAAAGATACCATGATAAAGGAAGACATCATGGGAATAGGAAGAGGCAGGGTGATGGGGAATCTCTCAGGAATCCACAAGTATGATCCCACCTTGGACTACTGGCAATGATCGAAAGGGTACCTGGTCTGTTCTACTCTGGTGACTGGTCTAGTGAATACCCTAACTGTCATCATAGAGCCTTTATCCAGTGACTGATGGAAGCAGTTGCAGAGATCCATGGCCAGGTGCCAGGCTGAGCTCAGGAATCCAATCAAACAGAGAGAGGAGAGATTCTGTGGGCAGGAGACGTCAAGATCATAATGGGAAAAGTGTAGAGATGACCAGGCACACTATTGGAAACCCATGAACTGTGGACTAATAGCCATGGAACCCCCCATAGGACTAGACTAGGCCCTCTGAACACGAGAGATAGTTGTTTTGCTCGAACTGCTTAGGGGACACCCAGGGAGAGGTATCAGGATCTGCTCCCTGGTACATGGGTAGGCATTTTGGAATCCAGTGCCTAGGGTGTGACAGCCTTGGTGCAGTGGGGAATGGCTTGGAACTGCCTCAGCTGAGTGTGCCAGGTTCTGCTGACTCCCCATGGGAGACTTTGATTTGGAAAATATGGGAATGGGGAGGTGGCTTGGGAGGGAAGGCTAAGGGAGGGCAAGAGGGAAGAGGTGGGAATCTGTGGTTGGTAAGTGAAGTAAAAAGAAAATTTCTTAATAAAAAATGAAAAGAAAAAACAAACTAAATGATGGTACTTAGTTTAGAAAACTCTGTTACCAACTCTTTATGATTCAGGTCACATTATGTACCCGAATCTTGCCTGTAACTAATAGTACTCCTGCCTCCTCTTCCTGAGAGGTAGTAGTGCAGCCATATGCCCTATGCTCAGTCACTGCAGCATTTAAAAAGCAATAAAGCTAAATATAAATATTTAAAAACCAAACAATAACCCAAATGCTTGTTTTGAAAACTACTGCATGCAACAGTATCTTGGAAAAGCTGGAACAAAAATATTCAAAACTGTGACTGTGGATAGGGCTCAGTTCATAAGTTTGATCTCCAGCACCTAATGAACTGAGTTGGTGATAAGGTCCAATCATCTCAGCACTCAGAAGGTGGAGGCAGGGGGATCAGAAATTCAAGGTCATCTTTGACTACCTAGTGAATTGGAGGCTTAGGAGGCTTAGAAAAAAATAAGAAGCAAAAGTAATATAGTACAGAGGAATCAGGGAAGCTGATAAATAATGAAATACATTACTGTCAGTACAGGAACAGCCTATATTTCAGTCGGGTGCAAAAAAGAAAGACAGACAGAGATGATGTAAAAGGAGCACACCAGAGCTACTGCAAGTATACACAGAGAAAGGGGGTGGCCATCTATCTCAGATTATGAGAATCAACCCTTATCAAAGACATCTCACAAGCTTGTAAAGCTGCTTCGCGATTTCAGAGAATCCTATCCCACATCTAGCACTTACCCTGAAGCCACAAGTCCAGATGGTGGAGCAGTGAATTCAGATAGGTTACCAATAGAGAAGAAAAAGATGGAGAAGCTGCCCCCCACTATTACATCTCCAGGACGATCAAAGCGAGGCCTCTGCCTTGGCAACAGCCAGGCTCTTGGTGCAGAAAAGGCAGACCCAGAGAGACAGCCAAACAGAACAGGAAAGAGAGTACACAGCCACATGCCTGCTGGGGGCCAGACAGCCAGTGACAGGACAGCCCCACATGGGGCAGCGGCTAGCAGTGAAGGGGGCTTTTATCTGGAAGATTTCCCTTGATCAAGGACCTCAGGCTAAGACCACACTGGGAGCTCTAGGCTTGCAGGCAGTAGAGAGAATATTGATGTGGAGGTGGTGGAGGTGGGTGGCCACTAAATCCCAGAGCCATTAAAAGTTTTAGCCCATTCTCCTGAGGATTTGTGGCCTCCCTGCATCCAAGGTCATAGCTCTGGGCATTATCTTCAGACTACAGGAAGGGCGACACAGGTCTGACTGTCTCCTGGGGGACTTGCAAATGCAGGATCAGCTGAGCTCAGGGCACTGTTTTGTAGAGAGACCCAGGTAGGTACTAGAAGCAAATAGCCCAGTAGCTGAAGTAAAATATTTTTGCATACTCTACATTTTGGGTGATATTTGCTGTTCCTTAAGGAATTTTTAGAGTGGTTTATCATGGATAATTTGGACATACAAACAACCAACTAGTAGAAAACAATGAATGCCTTTGGAGAGTCATGAGAAATCCTCCCAAGAGACTGAGCCTTTTTTCTGTCATTTGAAAACAGATCCCGAGGCTGCCACGATGGTTTTCAGCTAAAATCACTTGATACACAAACCTGATGACCTGTGTGTGATCCTAAGAACCCACATAGAGGTAGAAGGAGAGGACCAACTCTACAAAGTTGTCCCCTGACTCCACACACAAGCCATGGCGCACACATACACAAACAAGCACACACACACACACACACACACACACACACACACACACACACAATTTATACACACACAAAAAGATATACTCAGAGAAGAGGACAAATTCTGAACTCTGTTACTCCAACAGATGACTGTAATTTTCTAACATAATCATAATTCCCACACTGAAGCCTCAAATGGAGCCAAAATGATGGCTCAGCACCTTAGCAAGTAATGGCTGCCTGAGGATCCTCGTGAAATGTACAAGTCCTAGGTGATGAGGGAAAAGAACTGACTTCTCGAACTTATCCTCTGACCTCCACATAGTGCTTTGGCACTTGCATGTCCAAAAACATAGATGGAAACATGTACACACAACTCTATCAATCAATCAATGTATAAAATTAAAAACAGATCAATAAAAATCAGCAATACTCCAGTTCACTGATATTTCAGCCTATGCTTATTGAACTTTCACTTTCAGTAGTTTGATATTTTCTTAGATATCAGGATATAAGGGAAGCTCACACTCTGTAATTGATAGATAATTCTGTTTTTTCTTTTTTTTCTTTATTATTATGTGTTTTAAATTTTATACATCAGCCATGGGTTCCCCTGTCCTCCCCTCTCCTGCCCCCAGCCCCACCTTCCCCCCAGCCCCTCCCCTCCATTCCCATGTCCTCCAGGACCAAAACACCACTGGGGATTCATTTAAACCTGGTGGATTCAGTAGAGACAGGTCCTGTCCCCTCCTTCCAGGCTAAGCATGTGTCCCTGTGTAATCCCAAGGTTCCAAACAGCCAGTTCATGCACTAAGGACAGGTCCTGGTCCCACAGACTGGATGCCTCCCAAACAGATCAAGCTATTCAATTGTCTCACTTATCCAGAGGGCCTGATCTAGCTGGGGGCTCCACAGCCTTTAGTTCATAATTCATGTGCTTCCATTCATTTGGCTATTTGTCCCTCTGCTTTTTGCAATCTTGGATTCAACAATTCACACTCTTGCAGACCTTCCTCTTTCTTGACATTTGGACACCTGGAGCTCCACCTGGGACCTGGCTGAGGATCTCTGCATCCACTTCCATCAGTTATTGGACGAGAGTTCCAGCACAACAGTTAGTGTGTTTAGCCATCTGATCACCAGACTAGGTCAGATCAGGCTTTCTCTCGACCATTGCCAGCAGTCTACAGAGGATGTACCATTGTGGATTTTGGGGACCTCTCCAGCACTCTGCCTATTCCTGTTCTCACGTGGTCTTCATTTATCATGGTCTGTTATTCCTCGTTCTCCCTTTTTGTTCTTGATCCAGCTGGGATCTCCTGCTCCCTTAAGCTTTCTTTCCCTCAAACCTTGCCCTTCATTACTCCCACTGTCGTCCAGGTTGTTCATGTAGATGTCATCCATTTCTCTGTCATTGGGTGATCCTTGGGTCTTTCCTAGGGCCCCGTTTTCCAGGTAGACTCCCTGGAGTTGTATAGCAGTCTAGTCATCTTTGTTTTACATCTAGTATCCTCCTATGAGTGAGTACATATCATGTTTGTCCTTCTGAGTCTGGGTTACCTCACTCAGGATGATTTTTTCTAGATCCATCCATTTGCCTGCAAACCTCATGGTGACATTGTTTTTCTCTGCTGAGTAGTACTCCATTGTGTATATATACCATATTTTCTTTATCCATTCTTCAGTTGAAGGGCATCTAGGTTGTTTCCAGGTTCTGGCTATTACACACAAAGCTGATATGAACATAGCAGACCAAATGCCCTTGTGGTATGATTGAGCATTCCTTGGGTATATGCCCAAGAGTGCTATAGCTGGGTCTTGAGGGAGATGGATTCCCAATTTTCTAAGGAAGCACATTATTGATTTCCAAAGTGGCTGCCAAGCTTGCATTCCCACCAAAAGTGGAGTAGAGTTCCCCTTGCTCCACATCCTCTCCAGCATTAGCTGTCTTCTGTGCTTTTGATCTTAGCCATTCTGACAGGTGTAAGGTGGTATCTCAAAGTTGTTTTGATTTGCATTTCCCAGATAATTAGGGATGTTGAGCAATTCCTTAAATGTCTTTCAGCCATTTGAACTTCCTCTGTGGAGAATTCTCTGTTTAGTTCTATAGCCCATTTCTTAATTGGACTGTTGGGCATTTTGATGTCTAATTTCTTGAGTTCTTTATATATTCTGGATATCAGCCCTCTGTCAGATGAGGGGTTGGTGAAGACCTTTTCCCATTCTGTAGGCTGTCGCTTTGTCTTGTTGACTGTGTCCTTTGCTCTACAAAAGCTTCTCAGTTTCAACAGGTCCCATTGATTGACTGTTTCTCTCAGTGTCTGTGCTACTGGTGTTATATTTAGAAAGTGATCTCCAGTGCCAATGAGTTCTCTGCTATCAGGTTCTCAGTAGCTGGATTTATGTTGAAGTCTTTGATCCACTTGGATTTAAGTTTTGTGCACCGTGACAGATATGGATCTATTTGCAGCCTTCTACACATGTACATCCAGTTATGCCAGCACCATTTGTTGAAGATGCTTTCTTTTTTCCATTGTACACTTTTGGCTTCTTTGTCAAAAATTATATGTTCATAGGTGTGTGGGTTAATGTCAGAGTCTTCAATTCGATTCCATTGGTCCACACGTTGGTGTTTATGCCAGTACCAAGCTGTTTTTATTACAGTAGCTCTATAGTAGAGCTTGAGGTCGGGGATTGTGATGCCTCCAGAGGTTGTTTTATTGTACAGGATTCTTTTGGCTATCCTGGGTTTTTTGTGTTTCCATATGAAGTTGAGTACTATTCTTTCCAGATCTGTGAAGTATTGTGTTGGTAATTTGATGGGAATTGTGTTGAATCTGTAGATTGCTTTTGATAAGATCACCATTTTTACTATGTAATCCTCCCTATCCATGAGCATGGGAGATCTTTCCATTTTCTGACATCTTCTTCAATTTCTTTTTTCAGGGACTTAAAGTTCTTCTCATATAGGTCCTTCACATGTGTAGTTAGAATAACCCCAAGGTATTTTATATCATTTGTGGCTATTGTAAAGGGTGATGTAGCTCTGATATCCTTCTCAGCCTGTTTGTCTATTGTATATGGGAGGGCTACTGATTTTTTTGAGTTGATCTTGTATCCTGCAATGTTGCTGAAGGTTTTTATTAGCTGTATCAGTTCCTTGATTGAATTTTTGGGGTCACTCATGTATACTAACATGTCATCTTCAAATAGGGAGAGCTTGACTTCTTCCTTTCAAATTTGTATCCCCTTAATCTCTTTATGCTGTCTTATAGCTCTGGCTAGAACATCAAGTACTGTGTTGAATAAGTATGCTGAGAGGGGACAGCCTTGCCTAGTTCCTGATTTTAGTGGTATTGCTTTGAGTTTCTCTCCATTTAATTTGATGTTGGCTGTTGGCTTGCTGTAGATTGCCTTTATTGTGTTTAGGTATGTTCCCTGTATTCCTGATCGCTCCAAGACCTTTATCATGAAGGGGTGTTGGACTTTGTCAAATGCCTTTTCTGCATCTAGTGAGATGATCATGTGGTTTTTTTTCTTTGAGTTTGTTTATATGGTGTATTACATTGATGGACTTTCGTATGTTGAACCACTCTTGCATCCCTGGGATGAAGCCTAATTGATCATGGTGGATAATTGTTTTGATGTGTTCTTGGAGTCTGTTTGCCAGAATTTTATTGATTATTTTTGAGTGAATGTTCATGAGGGAGATCGGTCTGTAGATCTCTTTCTTTGTTGCATCTTTGTTTGCTTTAGTAATCAGGATAATTTTAGCCTCATAGAAGGAGTTTGGTAATATCCCTTCTGCTTCTATTGTGTGCGACAATTTAAAGAGTACTGGTATTAAGTCTTCTTTGAAGATCTGGTAGAATTCTGCAGTGAAACCATCAGGTCCAGGGCTTTTTTTGGTTGGGAGACTTTTAATGACTGATTCTATTTCCTTAGGGGTTATTGGACTATTTAAATGGTTTATCTGGTCTTGATTAACTTAGGTATGTGGTACCTATCCAGAAAATTATCCATTTCTTTTAGATTTTCCAGTTTTGTGGAGTAAAGGTTTTTGAAGTATGACCTGATGATTCTCTGGATTTCCTCATTGTCTGTTGTTATGTCCCCCTTTTCATTTCTGATTTCGTTAATTTGGATGCTTCTCTGTGTCTTTTGGTTAGTTTGGATAAGGGCTTGTGTATCTTGTTGATCTTTTCAAAGAACCAACTCTTTGTTTCATTAATCCTTTGTATTGTTCTCTTTATTTCTGTTTTATTGATTTCAGCTCTCAATTTGATAATTTCCTGGCATCTGTTCCTCCTTGGAGACTTTGCTTCTTCCTGTTCAAGGGCATTCAGGTGTGCTGTCAAGTCACTAGCGTGAGGTTTCTCCAGCTTCTTTATGTGGGCATTCAGTTCTATGAATTTCCCTCTTAGCACTGCTTCCATAGTGTCCCATAAGTTTGGGTATGTGGTGTATTCATTTTCATTGATGTCTAGGAAGTCTTTAATTTCTTTCTTTATTTCTTCCTTATACCATTGGTGATTCAGTTGAACATTATTCAGTTTCCATGAGATTGTAGGATTTCTGTAGTTTTTTTCTGTTGTTGAAATCTAACTTTAAACCATGGTGGTCTGATAGAACACAGGAGGTTATTCCAATTGCTTTGTATCTGTTGAGATTTGCTTTGTGGCCAAGTATGTGGTAGATTTTAGAGAAGGTTCCATGGGGTGATGAGAAGAAGGTATATTCTTTTTTCTTTGGGTGGAATGTTCTGTACATATCGAGTAAGTCCATTTGAGCCATAACATCAATTAAGTCCATTATGTTTCTGTGAAGTTTCAATTTGGCCAATCTGTCCAGACGTGAAAGTGGGGTGTTGAAATCTCCCACTATTAATGTGTAGGGTTTTATATGTGATTTAAGCTTTAGTAATGTTTCTTTTACATATGTGGGTGCCCTTGTGTTTGGGGCATAAATGTTCAGAATTGAGACTTCATCTTGGTGAATCTTTCCTGCGATGGGTATGTAATGTCCTTCATCATCTCTTTTGATTGATTTTAGTTGGAAGTCTATTTTGCTGGATATTAAGATGCCTACACCAGCTTGCTTCTTAAGACCATTTGATTGGAAAGTCTTTTCCCAGCCTTTTATGCTTAGGAGGTGACTGTCTTTGAATTTGAGGTGTGTTTCTTGTATGCAGCTGAAAGATGGGTACTGTTTTCATATCCATTCTGTTAGTCTGTGTCTTTTTATAGGTGAATTAAGTCCATTGATATTAAGGGATATTAATGACCAGTGATTGTTTGTTCCTGTTATTATTTTTATTTTTTGGTGGTAGTGTGTGTATACTTCCTTGTTTGGGGTTTACTGCTGTGGTGTTATCTATTGCCTGTGTTTTCATGGGTGTATCTGCCTTCCTTAGGTTGCAATTTTCCTTCAAGTTCTTTCTGTAGGGCTGGGTTTGTGGATAAGTATTGTTTAAATCTGGTTTTGTCTTGGAAGGTCTTGTTCACTCCATCTATGATGACTGAAAGTTTTGCTGGGTATATTAGTCTAGGCTCGCCTCCATGATCTCTTAGTGTCTGCATTATATCTGTCCAGGTCCTTCTGGCTTTCAAAGTCTCCATCGAGAAATCAGGTGTTATTCTGATGGGTTTGCCTTTATAAGCCACTTGGCCTTTTTCCTTTGCTGTCTTTAATATTCTTTCTTTATTCTGTACGTTTAGTTGTTTAATTATTATGTGGCAAGGGGACTTTTGGGGGGGGGGGCTCTAGGCTGTTTGGTGTTCTATAGGCTTCTTGTATCTTCATAGGCATTTCCTTCTTTAAGTTGGGAAAGTTTTCTTCTATGATCTTGTTAAATATATTTTCTGTGCCTTTGAGTTGGTATTCTTTTCCTTCCTCTATCCCTATTATTCCTAGGTTTGGTCTTTTCATGGTGTCCCAAATTTCTTGGACATTTTGGGTCATGACTTTGTTGGTTTTAGTGTTTTCTTTGACTGATGAATCTATTTCTTCTACTGTATCTTCAATACCAGAGATCCTCTCTTCCATCTCTTGCATTCTGTTGGTTATACTTGCCTCTGAAGTTCCTGTTTGTTTACTCAGATTTTCTATTTCCAGCATTCCTTCTGCTTGTGTCTTCTTCATTTTTTCTATTTCCCTCTTCAGATCTTGGACTGGGGCCAAGTTGGTCAGTTCCTCCCAGGGTGGTCTGTGACCAGCGGTGGGACCCAGGGGCAGTTGCCTCTCTTACTATAACCCAGGCACTCACCTCTGGTCCAGATGGGAGTTCTGGGGTGGAGGGAAGTGTTTTTTTTTCTTTTTTATTAAGAGATTTTCTATTCATTTTACATATCAACCATAGATTACCCTGTCCTCCCTCCTCCCATCCCCAGCATTGCCTCCAACCCACCCCCTATTCCCACCTCCTCCAAGGCATGGTCTCCCATGGGGAGTCAGCAAAGCCTGATACAATCAGTTGAGGCAGGTCCAAGCCCCTCCTCCCTGCACCAAGGCTACACAAAATGTCTTACAACAGGCACTAGGTTCCAAAATGCCAGCTCATCACTAGGGACAGGTCATGCTCCCACTGCTTGGGAGCCCATAAACAGTTCAAGCTAAACAACTGTCTCACTTATCCAGAGAGCCTAGTCTAGTGCCGTAGGGGCTCCTCAGCTATTGGTCTACAGTTCATGTGTTTCCACTAGTTTGGCTAGTTGTCTCTGTACTTTTTCTAATCATGGCCTTGAAATCTCTTGCTCATAGCATCCCTCCTCTCTTTCTCTCATTGATTGGACACCTGGAGCTCTGCCTGGGACCCAGCAATGGATGTCTGCATCTGCTTCCATCAGTCACTGGATGAGGGCTCTATGATGTCAGTTAGGATATTCAGCCATCCAATCACCAGAGTAGGTCAGCGCAGGCATCCTCTCAACCATTGCCAGTAGTCTATGATGGAGTCATCTCTGTGGATTCCTGGGGACCTCCCTAGCACTCTGCTTCTCCTTAGTCCCATGGTGCCTTCATTTATTATGGTACCTCTTTGCTTGTTCTCCCACTCTGTTCCTGATCCAGCTCAAAACTTCCACTCACCTAAGCTCTCATTAGCCCATCTTTTCCCCTCCATTACCCCCTTCACCCCCAGTTTGCTCATTAGATCTCATTCATTTCCCATTGCTGGGTGATCCCTGTGTCTATCCAACTTACAAGGTAGTATCCCTGGAGCTATGGGTTACAGTCCAGGTATCCTTTGCCTTACATCTAGTATCCACGTATGAGTGAGTACATACTATGTTTGTATTTATGAGTCTGGATTACCTCACTCAGGATGACATTTTCTAGTTCCATCCATTTCCCTGCAAATTTCATGATGTCATTGTTTTTTTTTCTGCTGAGTAATACTCCATTGTGTATATGTACCACATTTTCTTTATCCATTCTTTGGTTGAGGGGCATCTAGGTGGTTTCCAGGTTCTAGTTATTACAAATAGTGCTGCTATGAACAGAGTTGAGCATGTGTCCTTGTGGTATGACTGAGCATTCCTTGGGTATATGCCCAAGAGTGGTATAGCTGGGTCTTGAAGAAAATTGATTCCTAATTTTCTGAGAAACTGTCATACTGATTTCCAAAGTGGCTAAATAATTTTGCACTCCCACCAACAATGTAGGAGTGTTCCCCTTGCTCAATATCCTCTCCGACATAAGCTATCTTTAGTGTTTTTGATCTTAGCCATTTTGACAGGTCTAAGTTGGTATCTCAGAGTCATTTTGATTTTCATTTTCCTGATGACTGAGTATGTTGAGCAATTCCTCAAATGTCTTTCAGCCATTTGAGATTCTTCTATTGAGAATTCTCTGTTTAGCTCTGTAGCCCATTTTTTAATTGGACTGTTAGGTATTTTGATGTCAAGTTTCTTGAATTCTTCATATATTCTGGATATCAGCCCTTTGTCATATGTGGGGTTGGTGAAGATCTTTTCCCATTCTGTAGGCTGTCACTTTGTCTTATTAACAGTGTCCTTTGCCCTACAAAAGCTTCTCAGTTTCAAGAGGTCCCATTTGTTAATTGTTGCTCTCAGTGTCTGTGCTACTGGTGTTACATTTAGGAAGTGATCTCCAGTGCCAATGCATTTAAGACTACTTCCTATTTTCTCTTCTATCAGGTTCAGTGTAACTTGATATATGTTGAGGTCTTTGATCCACTTGGGCTTAAGTTTTGTGCATTGTGACAGATACGGATCTATTTGCAATCTTCTACATGTTGACATCCAGTTATACCACCACCATTTGTTGACGATGCTTTCTTTTTTCCATTGTCCAGTTTTGGCTTCTTTGTCAAAGATTAGGTATTCAGTCATGTTCAGATTAATGTCATGGTCTTCAATTCTATTCCATTGGTCCACATGTCAGTTTTTATGCCAGTGTCAAGCTGTTCTTATTACTGTCACTCTATAGTAGAGCTTGAAGTTAAAGATTGTGATGCCTCCAGAGGATGATTTATTGTACAGGATTCTTTTTGCTATCGTGGGTTTTTTGTTTTTCCATATGAAGCTGAGAATTGTTCTTCCCAGGTCTATGAAGAATTGTGTTGAGATTGTGATGGGGATTGCATTGAATCCATAGATTCCTTTTGGTAAGATTGCCACTTTTGCTATGTTAACCCTACCTATCTATGAGCATGGGAGATCTTTCCATTGTCTGATATCTTCTTCAATTTCTTTCTTCAGAGACTTAAAGTTCTTGTTATACAGGTCCTTAACTTGCTTAGTTACAGTTACCCCCAAGGTATTTTATATTATTTGTGGCCATTGTAAAGGGTGGTGTTTCTCTGATTTCTTTCTCATCCTGTTTGTCATTTGTATATAGGAGCACTACTGATTTTTTTATTAATTAATCTTGTATCCTGCCATCTTACTGAAGGAGCTGATCAGTTGTAGGAGTCCCTGGTAGATTTTTGGGAGTCACTTATGTATACTATCATATCATCAACAAATAGTGAAAGTTTGATTTCTTCCTTTCCAGTTTGTATCCCTTTGATCTCCTTATGTTGTCTTATTGCTCTGGCTAGAACTTCAAGTACTATATTGAATAAATATGGGGAGAGCTTGTCTTGTTCCTGATTTTAGGGGAATCACTTTGAGTTTCTCTCCATTTAATTTGGTTGTTGCTGTTGGCTTGCTACAAATTGCCTATATTATTTTTAGGTATGTTCCTTGTATTCCTGATCTCTCCAAGACCTTTATCATGGAAGGTGTTGTATTTTGTCAGAGACCTTTTCAGCATCTAATAAAATGATCGTGTGGTTTTTTTTCTTTCAGTTTGTTTCTGTGTGTATTATATTGACAGACTTTCATATTTTGAACCAAACTTGCATCTGTGGCATGAAGCCTACTTGATCATGGAGGATAAATGTTTCATGTGTTCTTGGAGTCTGTTTGCCAATTTTTTTTTTTTGAGCTGAGGATCAAACCCAGGGCCTCGCACTTGCTAGGCAAGCACTCTACCACTGAGCTAAAACCCCACCCAGCCAATGTTTTATTGAGTATTTTTGTATCAATGATCATAAGGGATATTGGTCTGTAATTCTCTTTCTTTGCTGCGTCTTTGTTTGGCTGGTGAAGCACAGTAACTGTAGCCTCATAAAAGGAGTTTGGTAACATTCCTTCAGGTTCTATTCTGTGGAACAATTTAAAGAGTATTGGTATTAACTCTTTGAAGATCTAGTTTGAATCTGTGTTGAAACCATCTGGTCCTGGCATTTTTTGGCTGAGAGACTTTTAATGACTGATTCTATTTCCTTAGTTCTATTTAAATGGTTTATCTGGCCTTGAATTAACTTAATAATGTGGTACCTGTCCAAAAAATTGCCCATTTCTTTTAGATTTTCCAATTTTGTGGAATACAGGATTTTGAAGTATAACTTGATGATTCTCTGGATTTCTTTGTTGTACGTTGTTATGTCTCCCTTTTCATTTCTGATTTTGTTAATTTGGATGTTCTCTCCCTTCCTTTTGTTTAGTCTGGATAAGGGCTTGTCTATCTTGTTAATTTTCTCAAGGAACCAACTCTTTATTTCATTGATTCTTTGTATTGTTCTCTTTGTTTCTATTTTATTGATTTCAGCTCTCAATTTGATTATTTCCTGCATCTATTTTCCTGGGTCAATTTGCTTATTCTTGTTCTAGAGCTTTCAGGCATGCTGTTAAGTCACTAGTGTGAGATTTCTCCAATTTTTTATGTGGGCATTTAGTGTGATGAATTTCCCTCTTGGCACTGCTTTCATAGTGTCCCATAAATTTGGGTATGTAGTATGCTTATTTTCATTAATCTCTAGGAAGTCTTTAATTTCTTCCTTTATTTCTTCCTTGACCCATTGGGCATTATTCAGTTTCCATAAGATTGTAGGCTTTCTGTATTTTTGTTGTTGTTGAAATATAACTTTAAACTATGATGGTGTGATAGAATACAGGAGGTTATTCCAATTTTTTTGTATCTGTTGAGGTTTACTTTGTGACTGAGTATGTGGTCGATTTTGGAGAAGATTTGATGGAGTGCTGAGAAAAAGGTATATTCTTTTTTGTTTGGGTGGAATGGTTTGTATATAAAATAAGTCCATTTGAGTCCTAACATCATTTAAGTCCATTATTTCTCTGTTAAGTTTCAATCTGGCAGATCTGTCCAGTGGTGAGAGTAGGGTGTTGAAGTCTCCCACTATTAATGTGTCGGGTTTTATGTGTGCTTTAAGCTTTAGTAATGTTTCTTTTACATATGTGTGTGCCCTTGTATTTGGGGCATAAATGTTCAGAATTGAAACTTCATCTTGGTGGATCTTTCCTGCCAAGGTATGTAATGTCCTTCTGGATCTCTTTTGATTGACTTTAGTTTAAAGTCTATTTTGTTGGATATTAGGATAGCTACACCAGTTTGCTTCTAAACATTTGATTGCAGAGATTTTTCCCTGCCTTTTACTCTGAGGTAGTATCTATCTTGAAGTTGAGTTGTATTTCTTGTATGCAGCAGATAGATGGGTCCTGCTTTCATATCCATTTTGTTAGTCTGGGTCTTTTTATAGGTAAATTAAGTTCATTGATATTAAGGGATATTAATGATCAGTGATTGTTCATTCTTGTTATCTTTTGGTGGTAGTGTGTGTGTATTTCTCTTCTTTGGAATTTACTGCTGTGGGGTTATCTATTGCTTGTGTTTTCATGGGTGTATCTGCCTCCCTTAGGTTGGAATTTTCCTTCTAGTGCTTTCTGTAGAGCTGGATTTGCAGGGTATATTAGTCTAGGCTGGCATCTATAGTTTCTTGGTGTCTGCATTTCATCTGTCCAGGTCCTTCTGGCTTTCAAAGTCTCCATTGAGACATTGGGTATCATTCTGATGGCTCTGCCTTTTTAAGTCACTTGGCCTTTTTCCTTTACTGCTCTCAATATTCCTTCTTTATTCTGTATGTTTAGTTGTTAATTATTATGTGGCAAGGGGATTTGGGGGGGGTGTTCTATAGGTTTCTTGTATCTTCATAGGTATTTCTTTCTTTAAGTTGGGAAAGTTTTCTTATATAACCTTGTTGGATATATTTTCTGTGTCTTTGAGTTGGTATTCTTCTCTTTCTTTTAATCCCTATTATTTTTAGGTTTGGCCTTTTCATGGTATTCCAGAGTTCTTGGATATTTTGTGTTATGACTTTTTTGGATTTTGTATTTTCTTTGACTGACAAAACTATTTCCTCTATTGTATCCTCTACACCAGAGATTCTCCCTTCTATCTCTTGAATTCTGTTGGTTTTGCTTGAACCTGTGTTTTCTGTTCATTTACTCAGATTTTCTGTTTCTAGTATTCCCTGTTTGTGTCTTCATTGATTCTATTTCACTTTTCATGTCTTTAACTGTTTCCCTCACCTGTTTAATTGCTTTTTCATGATTTTCTTGGCTTTCATTAAGGGATTTATTGATTTAATCCAAAATTTTATTTATCTTTTCCTAAATTTCATTTTTCATTTTTTTCTTCAAAGGCTTCCTCTAGCATCTTCATGAAGCTATTTTTAAGGTTGCTTTCTTCTGCTTCTTCTACATTGTGATGTTCATGTCTTGATGGTGGAGGAGGTTTTGGTGGTGGCATATTTCTCTTCATGTTGTTGTATGTATTTTTGCCTTTACATCTGCCCATCTCCTCCTCTAATAGGTATAAGAGGTGTCTGTGTCTGAATGAGTTGCTATTGTCCAATATATGCTTGTTTTGTCTGTGTGTCTCAGGGCCCCTCTGGGTCCAATCTTGGCTCTTGGTCTAATTTGAGCTGGCAGATTCTGTATCTCAGAGAGCTTCACTTGGCCTAACCCAAGCTAGTTGATTCTATGACTCACAGAGCCACTCTTGGTCTTATCAAGGCTCTTGGTCCATTTAGAGCTGACAGATTCTGTGTCTCAGGAAGCCTCTCTTGGTCCAATGAGAGTTGGTAGATTTTATATCTCAGAAAGCCACTCTTGGTCCAATGAGGACTGGTGGATTCCCTGTCTCTGGACGTTACTCTTGGTCCAATGAGAGCTGGGTTTTTTTTGTTTCTGTGCCTCACTCAGGAAGTTATTCTTGGTCCAATGAGAGCTCTTGGTCCAATGAAAGCTGATGTTTTGTTTTTCCGTACCTCACTCAGGAAGTTACTCTTGGTCAAATGGGGGCTGGCAGTTTGGCTCCCATGCCTCAGAAAGTTACTGGGGTCACAGGTGGATGGGTGTTGGGGAAGGGTATGGAACTTGTAGATTGCAGGGTCCAGTGGTGGTTTTGTTGGGGGGGGGGGGCTTCCTGCAGGAGTTTTCCCTGCTGGCTGGCAAATGGGGCAGAGTTGGATAGGGGTTCCCAGGGACAGACTGTGTCCCAGGGCCTTGGTCCCAGGGGCAGGACTCTCTGGGTGTGGGAAGAGTGACTCAGCTCTTGGTCCTATGAGAGTGAGTGGTTTGGTTTTCTTGCCTCAGGAAGTTACTGGGGTCACAGGCAGGTGGGAATAGGGGTGGGGTGTGAAACTTGTAGATTTCAAGGTCCAATAGGGGGTTTTGGGGGGGCCTTCCTGCAGGAGTTTTCCCTGCTGGCCAGCAACTGGCACAGAGTTGGATGGGGTTCCCGGGGATGGGCTATGTTCCAGGGACTGGGTCCAATAAATAATTCTTTATTAATACAAGCTTTATTGAGACGTAATTCACATACTGTACAGTTCATCCATTTATATGATGCAACTTTATTTTATTTTTTCCTTTCCTATTAAGAAATTTTTTATTCATTCCACATTCCAACCACAGATCCTCCCCCATCTCTCCTTCCACTCCCTCCAAGCCTTCTCCCACCACAACCCACCTCACAGCCCCTCATCAGAAAAGGTATAGCTTCACATGGGGTGTCTGGTACATTCAGCTGAGGTAGGTCTAAGCCTCTACTCCTGGATCAAGGCTGTGTAATTCTCCCATCATAGGCAATTGGCTCCAAACAGCCAGTTCATACACCAGGGATAGATTCTATTTCCACTGTCAGGGGCCCCTCAAACAGACCAAGCTACACAATGGTCTCACCCATGCAGAGGGCCCAGTCCAGTCCTATGCAGACTCTACAACTATCAGTCTAAAGTTTATGAGTTCCCACAGCTTGGTTCCCTTGTAGCTGTAAGTCTCCTCATTGTGGTCTTGATGCACCTTGATCATAGAATTCCTCATCTCTTTCTTAGACTGGACTTCAGAGCTTGGCCTGTTGCTTGGCCATGGCTCTCTAGATCTGTTTCCATCAGTTATTGGATGAAGGCTCTATGATAACAATTAGGGTATTCACCAATAAAACCACCTGGATAGGCCAGCTTAGCCACCACTGCTAGTAGTCTAAGCTGGGGTCATCCCTGTGGATTCCTGGGAATTTCCCTCACACCAGGTTTCTCCTATCCCCATGATGGCTCCCACTATCAAGAAATCTCTTTCACTGCTCTCCCACTCTGCCTGTGTTACAGCTCAACCATCCCATTTCCCCATGCTCATATCCACCAAACCCTACAATCCATTGCTCCCCTTAACCCCCAGTTTACTCTGGGAATCTCATCTATTTCCCATTCCCAGGGCATTCCATGCATCCCTCTTAGGGTCCTCCTTGTTACCTAGCTTCTCTGAAGCTGTGGTTTGTAGGCTGGTTATCCTTTGCTTTACTTCTAGTATCCACTTCTAAGTGAGTACATACCATGCTTGTCTTTCTGAGGCTGGGTTACATCACTCAGGATGATATTTCCTTGTTTCATCCATTTGCCTGCAAAGTTCATGATGTCATAGAATTTTACTGCTGAGTAGAACTCCATTGTGTATATGTACCACATTTTCTTTATCCATCTTTGGTTGAGGGGAATCTAGGTATTTTGATGTCTAGTTTCCTAAGTTCTTTATATATTCTGGAGATCATTCTTCTGTCAGATATGGGGTTGGAGAAGATTTTTTCCCATTCTGTAGGCTGTCATTTTGTCTTATTTACTGTGTCCTTTGCCCTACAAAGCTTCTCAGTTTCTGAAGGTCCTGTTTATTGATTGTTGTTCTCAGTCTGTGCTACTACTGTTATATTTAGGAAGTGGTCTCCTGTGCCAGTGCATTCAAGGCTACATCCCACTTTCTCTTCTATCAAGTTCAGTGTAACTGGATTTATATTGAGGTCTTTGATCCACTTGGACTTGAGTTTTGTGTATGGTGATAGATATGGATCTATATGCAATCTTCTCTATGTTGACATCCAGTTATGCCAGCACCATTTGTTGAAGATGCTTTATTTTTTCTATTGTTCAGTTTTGGCTTTTTTGGCAAAAATCAGGTGTTCATAGGTATTTGGATTAATGTCATGATATTCAGTTAGATTCCATTGGGCCACATGTTGGTTTTTATGCCAGTACCAAGCTGTTTTTCTTACTATAACTCTATAGTAGAGCTTGAGGTCAGGGATGGTGATGCCTCCAGAGGTGGCTTTATTGTTCAGGATTTTTTTGGCTATACTGGGTTTTTTGTATTCCATATGAAGTTGAGTATTGTTCTTTCTGGGTCTGCAAAGAATTGTGTTGGGTTTTTTATGGGGATTGCACTGAATCTGTAGGTTGCTTTTTTGTAAGATTGTCACTTTTGTTATGTTGATTGTACCTTTTCATGAGCATGGGAGAACTTTCCATTTTCTGATGTCTTCTTCAATCTCTATCTTCAAAGACTTAAAGTTCTTGTCATACAGGTCTTTCACCTGCTTAGTTATAGTTACTCCAAGGTATTTGATATTACTTGTGACTATTTTAAAGGGTGATGTTTCTTTAATTTATTTCTCGACCCCTTTATCATTTATATATAAGAGGGTTACTATTTTTTTTAGTTAATCTTGTATCCTACCACAGTGCTGAAGGTGTTTATCAGCTGTAGGAATGCCCTGGACAATTTATGGGACACTTATGTATTCTATCGTATCATTTGCAAAAAAGGAAAATTTGACTTCTTCCTTTCCAAGTTGTATTCCTTTGATCTCCTTTTGTTGTCTTACTGCTCTAGCTAGAACTTCAAGTACTATATTGAATAGATATGAGGAGAATGGAAGTCTTGTCTTTTTCCTGATTTTAGTGGAATTGCAAGTTGTTCTCCATTCATTTTGATGTTGGCTCTTGGCTTGCTGTAAATTGCCATTATTATGTTTAGGAATGTTCCTTGTATTCCTGATCTCTCTAAGACTTTCATCATGAAGGGGTGTTGTATTTTGTCAAAGGCTTTTTCATCAACTAATGAGTTGATCATGTGGGTTTTTTTTTCTTTCAGTTTGTTTATATGGTATATTATAATGACAGATTTTCATATGTTGAGCCCTCCATGCATCCCTGGGATGAAGCCTATTTGATCTTTCCTTAGAAATCAGGATATAATTGAAGATCATAATCTGTGATTGATGGATAATGCTTTTTTTAAAACAAACTTTATGAGACATAATTCACATAGTGTACAACTCATCCATTAACATTTACTTTATGCAACTATCCAGGTATGGGATTACATCTAAAATCCCAACACTCAGGATGCTAAAGCAAGACGATTGATGTAAGTTTAAAGCCAACATGGTTGTGGAACGAGGCTGTCCCAAATAAATAAAAGGAAATGACAATTTAGTGGTCTTTAGATTATTGGTATAGTATTACAACCAAGTCATTTTTTTTAAGGAAAAGTTGGAGTTTATTTTTATATATATTTAAGCACGGGCCTTAAGGCAGAGAGACAGACACTTGGGAAGAGGACAGTATATACCTAAGCATGGGGTTGAGTATGAGCACATGAGTTTAGGTGCACACAGAGACCAGGGTGTTTAATCCTCTAGAACTGGAATTCCAGGTGGCTATGAGCTGCCTGATGTGGGTTCTGGCAACCAATCTGAGTCCTCTGGAGGAGGAGTAAATGCTCTGAACCTTTGAGCCACCTCTACAGCCCCACCAAACAAATTTTAGACCTTCATCACCCCAGAAGGAAATACTGTACCCTTTAGGCAACACTCTTCACCTCGAATCTCCCCTAAATAAACTTCAAGACAACATTATTTTAATACATATCTTTCTGGGTTTGCTTCTTCATAGATTGAAATGTTAAGATATATTATGTTCTTTATCTAGTTTTCTTAACTCAGTATAAAACTCTCAGTATTTAACCATATATTAAACAATATTCTATTTCTTTTATATTTTTTATTGCTAAATAATGTCCTAGGGATGAATAAGTCATACCAAACATTCATAAACTGATAAACATTTTGAGTTTTTCAACTTTTAGTACCAAAATAATACTTCTCTGAATATTCATTTACAGTCCTTGCAGACATGTTTTATTTTATATCTCCAAGTGAGATTGCTAAATCACATGGTAAGTCTGTGCAGGAACTATCAATGAAAGGTTCTATCTCCACTATTAATGATCTCAACAGGTTGATTATAAATACAATCACTTTCAAAAGAAAAAAGGGTATATCATATAGATATGATAGGATGAAAGAATAGATTAATGAACCTACTTTTAAAGAGCAATAACTTGTTTGAAATGTTTTATATTGTTTCAGATTTTAGTTTATTGATACAAATTAAAAGTTAATTTTGTTATGCTATGTGTATATTTCTACTCTTGTTTAAGGTACTATGTTGGTACAGCTCATTTGAAATTGTAATGGATAATTAAAAAATAGATTAATACTAAGTCATCTATGATAATCATACTTGTAGCCATGTTAGTTAAGTTTTCTAAGTACACATAGATATATTTCAGATAGATAGGTAATCTTCGAACACTTCAAAGACCTACAGAATATGGCATTTAAAATGTTTTAAAAATTTAGACTTTCTGGACAGTGAGACATGTCTGCTCCTGACAGCATGGATTTACTTCAGAGAGGAGGATGGACATTGAAGACACTCCGTATGGAGTTTATCTTCTTATTGACAAAAATAGCCATTTGGGCAAGAAACTATTCTTTTAAAAAAATGTATCAACTGGACATGCAGAGCCCATAGAAAGGTGATCACTAAACTGCTTGACAAAATAGTCCTTCAAGTTCCTGCTTTGCAGAGAAAACTGCCAAATATTCTACAGGATACAGAGAAAAGTGACTGAGAGACTCAAGCCCTGTGGGCTGAAGACAGATGCCCCAACTTTACAAAAGAACTTTAAATGACTGTCCAAGCTACCAGCTCTCTATGTCTACTCTCGCAAGACTCTCAAAAGTTGCTTGTGTCCTTCTCCCATTTCTCAGGTAATATTATATCCTTCTGAGGTCTTTGATGTAGTTGAAGACTAGATAGTCATAACTTCCTTGGTTATAATAAGAGATAAGTTAGATACAAAGCTTAGATGCACAAATATAAGATAGATAGGATATCCTCTTTAATTTTGCCAAATGAAAATAGACTAGATATTGTAACTGTAATTTGTTGTAGATAACTGTTTTGTTATATGTAATTTTACTATGTTAAAGTTAAAATATTCCTTTAAAAAAAAAAAAAGAAAAGGGGAAGAGCTGTGGGGTACCCTGTATGTTATGAATATATGTTGCTATGATTGATGGATAAATAAAACAATGATTGGCCAGTAACCAGGCAGGAAGGATAGGATAGGTGGGACAAACAGAAGAGAGGCTGGGAGTTGGAAGCCGATAAGAGATGTCAGCCTGCTTTATAGGGAGCAACATGTAAAGTCAAAAGGTAAAGCCACGGAACATGTGGAAACATATAGATTAACAAAAATGGGCTGAGTTAAGAGAAAGAGATAGTCAGTGGTAGGCCTGAGCTAACAGCCCAGCAGTTTAATTAATATAAGTTTCTGAGTGATTATTTTATAAGTGGTTGTGGGATCCATGGTGTTGGAGAAGACTGGAGAAAACTCCAGCTACAAAAAAGAGAAAGCCATGATCAGCCTGTCAATTCCTCACACCCTCAGCAACACCTGAGATCATCATCACTTCATCACCCTTTTCACAATTTACATTTATGTTTGTGTTTATGCAAAAGGGGGTGCTTCTGTTAGCAAGCAGTGGTAACACAGCAAGTTAGTGATATCACCTCTCCTTCCATCATCTTGATTCTCAGTATCAAATCCAGGTTGCCATGCTTAATGGTAAGTTGTTCTATCCATTGACCCATCTTATGAGCTCCCTTTCTAACTATCTTAATTGTGATAAATTTTATCAATACAAAAAGAATAGTAAATAAACATCTATGTGACCATCTATGACCACTATCAAGAGACAGTCATGAGTGTTTTGTTAAAAGTATCTCACTTTAATCTTGATTTGTCTTTTAAATTCCTTTAGATGCCCACAAAAACAGTGACACAATGTCACATAGGTGGTCCTGGTGATGCCCTCTAGGACTAGGTCATAAAGATTTATGATGAGGAACTGGGAACACACCTCTGGAGCATCTCACTCTGCCTATCCTGCTGTGCCTGGTGGCCTTGCCTTAGCCAGGCAGCAGTGTTCCTCTCTGGTTTCAGCAAGATGATGTAGCACTTGGGAATGAAGATGCCACCCAGAAGGCCAGCAGTGGAGGCCATGATGGAGAAGATCTCTACAGCCACAGTGGACTTGCCCCGGGCACTGTGGTACAGGGGCAGGAAGGCTGTCCAGACACTGCAGATGAGCAGCATGCTGAAGGTCAGGAACTTAGTCTCATTGAAGACATCTGGCAGGCCCCTGGCCAGAAAAGCTACAGAGAAGGTACCCACTGCCAGGAAACCCAAGTAGCCCAGCACACAGAAGAAGATGGTGCCAGAACCCTCCTGGCACTGGATGACAATGTGCTGGGGCTCTGAGACCATATCCCTGTCTGGGAATGGTGGGGATGTGGCCAGCCAGACCCCACAAAGAACAACCTGCATGAAGGAAGCAATAAGAACAACTGAGGAGGAAGCCCCAGGGCTCAGGCATACCCGGATCCTGTCCCCTGGCCTGGTGACCCTGAAGGCCAGGACCACTGTGAGAGTCTTGGCCAGAACAGAGGACATGGCTACCGTGAACACCACAGCAAAGGTGGTCTGACGGAGGAGGCACGTCGTGACACTGGGTCGCCCAAGGAACAGCAAGGCACACAGGGCACAGAGGCAAAGAGAGACCAGAAGTAAGTAGCTGAGACTTCTGTTGTTGGCCCTGACCACAGGGCTGTCTCTGTGCTTCAGGAACACTCCCAGAACCAGGACAGCCAGACCAGCCAGGAAGAGTGCCACCAAAGCCAGCATGAATCCCAGAGGTTCCTCAAAGGCCAGGAAGATCTCTGTCCTGGGCAGGCAACGGTCTCTCGTGTGGCTCGAGTACTGCTCCTTGGGGCACAGAAGACAGCTCTTCCTGTCTATGGGAGACACAGAGACACCATTTCTACCACACTATATAAAGTGCACCAGCTCTGAAGGAAGGCGTCCTAAGCACTAACTGCTCTTACAGCCTTTTTGTCAAGTCATGTATTATGAATTATTCCTGTTGACCAGGGCTGGAATGTCTGGTATTAGAGGCAGAGACACAGAGGAAAAAAACTGCACAGTCTCTGTTTTATGTGAGTTTTGTTTTGTTTTCAAACTGTGTCTCAGGTAACTCTGGCTGGCCTTGAATTTGTTGAGTAGCAGAGGATGATCTTGAACTCCTAAGACTTCTTCCACATCCTCTAAAGTGTTGTGAGTATAGGCCTGCACCACTATACCTAATTTATGTGAGTTTGTGTATGTGTAGGTTTGTGTGTGCATACATGTATGTAAGTTAATGCACATGCTTGTAGGATCAGCCATTAACAGATGTTTCCCAATCATTTCTTTCACCTTATTTTTCTAATTAAACTTACTTGGTATCCTCCTGAAGGTCAGTAAAACCATCAGGGTCTCTGGAGTTGGACTCAGGTTGTCAAAGTTAACAGTGAATGCTTTAACTGAAGGGCCATTTCACTAATCTCAACAACTTTTTTGGATTTACTTATTTTATTTTACTTGTTGAATGTTTTTCTGTACACACACACACACACACACACACACACACACACACACATAAATCATGTTCATGTCAAGTTCTTGTAGAAGTCACAAGATGACATCAGTCCCCCTACAACTGGGGTTACAAATTATTTTCAGTCCCCATCTAGGTTCTTCTAACTGCTGAAACTCCTTGCCAGTCCCTCATGATCGCATTTTTGGACACTGAATCTCTCATTTAACATGGAGATCACTGAGTTGACTATAATAACAAGACACAATCTCCAAGATCCTCTTGTCTCCATCTACTGAGGGATGAGATTCAAGGAATGTGCCTACCACACCTGGTCTCTTATGTGAGTTTTTAATGTTTCCTTTTTTCCTAATATAGTATTAGTCATATTAACCAATGTTTTCAAATGAATTATGACTGCAAAATTCATTTTGTGAAGTTTTGTTCTTTGGCACCTCAAAATGCCACTGTATTTTGCTATAAGTAAACTGGAGATTTTCTAATAAATCTTAAATGAGGTCATCAGGGCAGACACTAATTCCAACATTGCTGCTATTCTGTTAAGAATAAGGAGTTAGGACTAGGTGTTGCTGCACATGACTTTAATCTCAGCACTTGAAAGGCAGAGGCAGGTACTTTTCTATCAGTGTGGGGACAGACTGGTATCATTGTGAGTTCCAAGCCAGCCAGTGCTGCATGGTGAACCCTTGTCTCAAAACCAAACATCAAACCAAAAAAAAGAGGGAACACACACACACACACACACACACACACACACACACACACACACACACAGTGAGTAGATGACTGTACCATGGCAAGAGTGAGGCTACACATAACACCAACCCTGATGATAACTTTGCTTTGCATTTCCAGCTTTCAGAATGGTAAAGGAAAAAGTTCTGTAGCTCCTACAATATAAGATGTGTGGTCTACTGCCATTCAACCTCTGGGATGAACCCCACTAATACAGAGGAAGAAAGAATTCACAAAAGAACATCTACCATGCAATTCCACTAACAAGAGGTTTAAAAAGCAAATGAAATCCATCATTGTGAGCAAAAGCCAGGGTTCCATTACAAGACTACTAGAAGCTTGTGGAAGTAGCTTATGGCTGTTTCTTGATTGGGGACCAAAGATATGTAGTGTTTGCTAGAGGAGAATTCATTATGCATCATTATTCCAATGATGGTTCATGCACTTATCTGTCTCAATAAAGCTTTTAATTAAGAACAACAATAGGAGTAGAGTTCTGGCTGATGTCCCACAGGAAAGAAAAGACTGTACAATATCTCAATGGATGTATGTGGTGGTTTGACCGAGAATGACCCTCATAGGCTTATATACTTGAATGTTTGCTTGCTAATTGGTGGGATTGGGGGATGGATTTAGTGGTGTAGCTTTGTTGGATGAGTAGTATCTTTGAAAGATCAAACTCCCGGACCAGGCACACGCTCCACCTCTCTGCCTGCCTGTTGCCTGTGAATCATAATGTCATCTCTACTACTGCTGAAACACCATGCCTGCCTCCCTGATTCCAAGCTTCCAGCCATGATAGTCATGGCCTTGCACTTTGAAATTCTAATAAGCCCCCAGTTGAATGCTTTTCTTTTAGAGGCTGCCTTGGTCGTGGTGTCTCTTCACACCAGTAGAACAGTAACTAAAATAATGGACAATTACAGGAGGCTCACAGGGCCCTCTTGACCCTCAGATTCCAGCTCCACATGTCCTTACCTCTTTGGTCTGCAAACTGTCCCTCTGGGAAGGGTTTGCAATCAAAACAGCAGTGGGGGGCTCCCAGCCTGGGCACTTGGCTGAACCCTGGAAGGCAGCTTTCACTGCAGACAGAGCTGGGCACCTAGTAACAGTGAGCACAGTGTCACCAGGGACTCTCCAGGAATACAATGTTTGACCTCAGTGTGAGAACCAGAACAGAACAGTTGCCTTGCAGAACACTAGATGAGAAAGAAGCCTTTCAGAAAAACATATCTAACCCATCAACTGCCTGAATGAAGACATACATTTGAGTGTCATCAAGGAAGGGCTACATCTGGCTTGCATGGCTAAGGGTTTAAACATAAGGGTTTAAATAGTTTGATGTGTTGTCCTTCCAGACTCTCAGGGACTCCTGTATCAACAATCAAAGATATGGGGGCAGGACAGAAGGCTCAGTGGTTGAGAGTACAAGCTGCTCTTTCAGAGGAGCAGGATTCAGTTCCCAGCACCTCTGGGAATATAGCAGCTCACACTGTATCTATATGTCCAGAGGATCCAGTGCCCTCCACAGCCTCCATAGGCACCAGGCATGCACATACTACACAAATATACATGCTGGGAAAAGTTCATATATGTCAATAAAACTTGAAAAACAACTATAAGTATTGGCAGACATTAAGAAGTGCTACAGTATTGTCAGGTCATTTTTGCTGGTGAATCAATATCACTCAGAGAAAGATCTCTTCTAAGGTAAACAGCATAGCCAGTTATAACTGACTGGCCCATCCAGAGCTGCATCAACTCAATGCACAAGTAGAGATGCGGAGCCCTGGACTTAGAATTGCCCTGTCACTTTAACACATTAGGACCAGACTTATCAATGCAGTCAGGCAAATCACTTGAAGATTCCCCTTTCAAATGGATCATCATCTTGCTCCCTGAAGATACCTGAGGGTCTATCATGCTTATGTGCACCAATTTGAATATACCCTCAGGAGTCTTCCACCCTTGGAAAATGTCAAATTTTGTCACCAAATCTCCATTGGCATCAAACATAATCTTGCTTCCATCAGGAGTCTTGAAGTGCACCTTCCTAAGAGTATGAAGCAGCTGAGGAAGGAAGGGAGACATTGTAGACTGGCAAAGACCTGTTGGGGCATTTATCCCTGATGCCACATGCCATCAGCCTCTGAAGTGAAACAGTTCCACTTCAACAAAGAATTAGACCCATTAGGTATAAAGGAGATGAAGAAGGACCCATGATATTTTCAGACTAACAAAAATGTTCTATCTTTAATAAGTAATAATTCATAATAATTAATCAGATACCTTTAAATATCTGTGTGTGCGCGCACATGTGCATGTGTGTGTGTTTGAGTGTGTGTGTGTGTGTGTGTGTGTGTGTGTGTGTGGTGTGTGTGTGTGTGTGTGTGTGTGTGCAGCTCACTCATATTGAGTAATCCAGAGAACAACTCTCAGCAATGTTCTCTCCTGCTGCCATGCGGGACTCAGGAATCCAATTTATGCTTGGGGACAAGTTCCATTACCCACTGTTCCACCTCAACAGCCTTAAAATTAAACCCAAAACATGACAATGTGGTTGCTGCTCCAGGGTCTCTCTGGCTGTACACTTCTGTCCTCAGTCCTCCCACCACACTCAGTAGACTCCAAATCCTAGCAGGACTTCCACAGACTGGCCCCAGCCCACCTAGACCACCCATTCACACCAAACAGTCTCCCATAATTCATCAGTCCCTCCCATGATGCTCTTCTATTTGCTCCATTCTAGGGTCTTGACACATGCTGTCCCTGACATCGGCAATGTTATCAGTTCTACACATGGTGAGACTTCTCACCCTCTTGTCCGGAACTCAGATATTACTTCATAAAAGGAATGTGTCCAGCCTTTCACTTCTCTTCACTCATTCCTCACTCCATCTACTTTAAATCTTCTTCATAGAGTATGCACACAGTTACCACCACAATCATATCTGTTTTGTGCTGTGTAGTCCTGGTTGGCCTTGAATTCAGGATTCTATGATCTCAACCTCCTGTGTGCTAGCATAACAGGCATAGGCCACCAAGCCAGGCCTCATGTAATTTGTAATCTGTCACTCTCAGGCAAAAAAAAACAACAACCAGACTGTGCATCTGGTTGATAACCACAGGTACCTTCACAAGGGACACAGTAGAGACTCAGGTCATCTCAGTGAAGGTGATGAAAATATACCCTCTCTTTGGTTACCACTCTCTTTAGTTACCTCACAAGTGAGCAACGTTTCTTCCAAGAGCTTCCTTACATATCTGCGCCTATGCTACCCTGAATAGATTTGAGAAGATAGATAGATAGATAGATAGATAGATAGATAGATAGATAGACAGATAGATGATAGATAGATAGTTAGATAGATAGATAATAGATAGACAGACAGATAGGCTGTTGCCAAGAATACCAAAATGCATTACATATGTATATGAATTTATCACTAATATTTTTAAACAGAATAATAAGTGAGAACTTTGGAGTTGGCTCAGGAATTAAAACACTTCCTATAAAAATTTGAGGATCACACAGAGAAAAGCATGTTATTTCAGGGGTCAAGGGAAAGGATGGTGGTCTTATATCAGATTTAGAAGAAAGAATTTAAACAAGGGACTGAGGAATGAAATTTCCATAGAAAGATAAGATATTTATTATAGTAGAATAATAGAATAATACAGGAGAAGCTCAACATAACAGATACTAGGAAATAACTTTGGTTATTTTAATTTAGTAAAACTTAAATAGAGACATACTGTCTAATTTTTCTGTAACCATAAGGCTTTATGATACCAATTCTAAGGAAAAAGATATTGAGTGAAAAGTTGATTTTATCATAATATTAGATTTTCATTCTCATGATATTTGTTGTTTGCTCCTTTTGTTTCTTTACTTTGATATGCTTTTGTAATCATGGAAGACTTTAGAAAATGTATGTACCATAAAAAGACTTTGTAGTCAATAATTAAAGTCTGTGAGAAAATTTAAAAAGAATATGAGGATTACACCTCAAGTTCCCAGAACCCATCTAAATTTTAGGTGGGTGTGGCAGAACATGTGTAATTAAGTCCTCAGAGGGTGGGGAAAGGAGGAGCCCAGAGAAAGCTGGCTAGCAAGACCAGCCACATCAACAAGTTCTGGGTCTGAACAAGAGACCCTGCCCTAAATATGAAGGGAGTAGAGTGAAGGAAGAATGATGTACACATAAGTGCACCCCCACACATGTGCCTGCATGCCCATGCACATGAGCCCATAGACACACACCACACACCCAAAAAAGGACAAAAATAAATAACATTTGGTATCTCTCTGAAATTCTGTTTTATATCATGCCTATACTGAAAACCAACTTTTTATCAAAGCTCACTTTTAAGACACTAAAATAAATCTATTTACTGTTATATTAAATTTTTATTTTATTAGGCACCCTGTATTTGCTAAGACAAGAGATGCTACAAGGACTTGACTCATCTGAGATCACACACATAGCATGGAATCCTTTCCCATGTTCCTTCTAAGATGCCTCTTAGATACAAGTATGAGGAATCCTTGCTTAAGCATACAGTCAGCTTTTCGGTAGCTTAGTCAGAACCAACATCCTCTTCCCCAACCATCACTGAATCACTCCCACCACACATGCCTTTCTCACCTGCCAGGGCTGAAAGTCCTGAGAGCCTGTAACTTTCCCATACTGGTGCCCACGGGTTATGATCTTGCAGGGCATGAGCAATGCTTTAGACAGCTGTATAAGCAACATCAATTTTACTAACTTCTGCAAAAGGGTACTGCTTGTTTTTCAGACTCTCATTCCCTGAGCACAACTGGACACCCTCTGTCACTGTGCTGCTCTGGTGGGGCCATTTACAATCAAAGGTGAACTCCCAGAACTTCTTTATAAACATGTCTTCTGGGGTCTGGTTGGGCCGCAGATGAGCAAGGAACTCAGGGAAGCCAGTTGCCCTGCTGCTGTGAGGCAGAAGACCAAAAGTGCTGTGCAGTACCCGGGAAATGCCTAGAATGTTCAGGGTGAGCACCATGTGCAGATTGTCCTTGCTGACCCAGACATAGCCTGAGACAGGGACACCCTGAAAGCTATACAGGATGAGCTGGAAATTTGCATTGCTTAGGAAAACCAGAACAACCCTGGCTGTGGATTTTTGTATCCTCTGGACAATCTCTTCAATCTTCCCCCAAAGATTCATAGGAAGGAACATGGAGGATGACCTCAATGCACACACCAGCTCTGCTCAGCTCCTGAGTGGCCAGAGAGCTGGCCTGCTGCCCATATTCATCATCATGGGCCAGAATGATCACCCAGGACCACTGAAAGTGAATTATCAGCTGGGTCACTGTAAGGGAGGATGTGAGGTCACTAGTCACAGTTCGCAGGAAAGATGGAAACTGGATCTTGTCACTGAGGCTGGGTAGTGAGGATGAATAACTGACCTGTCAAGGAAAAGCCAGGATAGATGAGTGGATGAGATCTGGACTTAGGCATGGGCTGGTGATCTGGTTTAAATGAGTGAAGGAAGGGGATGGAGACATGGCTCAGCAGTTAAGAGCCCTTGTTGTTCTTACAGAGGACCCATGTTCAATACCCAACACCCACATCAGGTTGCTCACATTTGCCTGTAACTCCAGCTCCAGGAAATCTGATACCCTCTTCTGGCTTCCTCCTGCATCTGTGGCATAGACTCCAACATATACAAATACTCATATATGTACATTAAATTTTAAAACAAATAATTTTCAGGGAAATGTGAGCATCCTGATTTCAGAATTATGCTGATTCTACAAGCAGCTTTGTGCCCCTCACTGGCTGATCATCCCAGACACAGCCCTGTGGCTTCTGGAATGGAGACCAGAACCATAGCTTTACCTCCTCTCCTCTCAGTATCTGTCCTTCACCTGCCATCTCATGTTTTGTTCCTGTACTTCGGCTAGGATTGGCCTGACTCTCTGGTTTTCACACAGCTATTATGTTGTTATATTTTAAATTCATGTGTTGTGCGTGTATATGGTGTTGGGTGTGTGTGCGTGTGTGTGTGTGTGTGTGTGTGTGTGTGTGTGTGTGTGTGTGTGTGATGGTGCAATTGTAAAGATCACACCAAATTGTTGGAGGTTGTCTCAGGGTAGGAATGATGTGCTGTTGTACCTATGGGCTTGAAGGGAATGTCTTTCTGCAGGAGAATAAAAATGTTCTCAAATCACCTGTAGTACTCATCCTAAGATATAAGCCACTGAATTGTTCACCTGAAATGGAGAAATTATCCTCAAGTCACCTCTTAAAACTATAAACTAAAGAGATGATTGTCACACATGGCTCCCTTTGTGGTAATGGCACTGCTGGCTGGGTTACAGGGAACATCCAGGGGGTAGATGGGAGAAAGTGGCATGAGCCCAATTACCTACATTCAAATTCTAAACCCCTACAGCTAGAAGAACTTACTGAGAAGTCCATCTATGTGTGCACACACAAACACATGTGTATTTCTTTCTCTGTGAACTGGAAGGATATCTCCTCAGATAAAGGTGTTTGCCACCAAGCCTGAAGACCTGAGCTTAATCCCCTAAATCAACATAGTAGAAGAAAAGGACTGACACATTAAAAATGTCTTCTGACCTCCACATGGACACCATTGCACTCGTGCTGAGTGCACACACACACAAACACACACACACACACAAACACACACACACACACACATTATTATATAATGAGGGTTGAAAAGATGGTACAGTGGATAACAGTACTTGGTGTTCTTTCAGAAGATCTGAGTTCAAAATCCAGCTCCCTTGTGACAGATAAAAAACATCTGTAACTTCAGTTCTAGGGAATCTGAATGTCCAAGAGCATATATTTATATAGATACATATATACAGAGATATATGTGTGTATATGTGATACATATGATATATTGATATATGATATATGTGACATATATTGTGTGCTTATATATATTTCATATATTTATTATATATAAATGTAAAATCCATATACACAATAAATACTCTGTAAAAATATTTTTTTAAATAATAAAAGAAAAATTTTCTACTACTTCATCATTGAGAGGGATGATAGTTCCCTCTAAACTCTACACATGTAGGAGAACCATGTTGGACATGGAGAACATTTGCAGGGAGTTGGCTCCACAGTAGAGCTGCTCACTACTGTGACCATCACATCATTTTTACTATCATCACTAAGGGACTGCACTACACTCAGGAAGGAAGAAGACTTTCAGCAACTCACCTGAGGAACTTGTACAGTCCCAGAAGTCTGGCCATGGAGACAGACAGGGATGACCTTGTGTCCCCAGCCAACGCAGCCTGAGAAGAGCTATGCTGGCATGTGTAGTTGAGGATGGGCTCCTCCTGCCTTGTGAGGAAGCTCATTGTCTCATGGAGGGCTCCATGCACTGTGTCCCCAGAGTTTCGAATAGAGAAGCCCAGGGTCACATTGGGCAGCAAGTGAGCACTCCTATTAATCTCCTCGATGGCAAAGACAAAACTCTGGGCCACCCGGTAGCCCCAGTTGGAAACGCTGAGGGAAAGAGAAGCCCACATGCATCACTCATGATGGGGTAAATGGAACAGGAATAAACTCAGTAACTCAAGGGATAAATGTAAAACATACATATGCACAAATACTTACACATAAATGTGCAGAGGAGCACAGTTCAGAACACATAAAGGGGAGCCAGAGGGAATGTGGAGACAATAATCAGAGGGGCAGCTTCAGAAGACAGGAGGGATAAGTGAAGATGTATTAAACAATCTGAGTGTGGTGGCGTCATGTTGGGAGCCAATTGTCACTGTTTCTTATGGCAAGGATGTGTGGTTTCACTCGGATCCATGGAAAAAAGAATCAGAGGCATCTTAAAAATGAATTTACCATTTGGTGGCTACAGGAGGGTCCAGCCTCTAAGGACTGAAGCACTTTCCCTTAGCCCAGGGCATTTTTATTTTCTCTCTATTTACAGTTTAGACAGTTAATTTCCATACCTTCAAAGCAACCTGAAAGGAGCTCCCTAAGATAAAAAGCCAACTGCAAATTCCTTGATTTCTTGGGTACCACAGTTTTCTGGGTTTTCTGAATCAAGTTTTGCATAGGCCTTTGATCCTTGGGAGACTCCCAGACAAGATTCACATAGGGCAATAAGAGAAACAAAGGTTGTTGGTTAAACAAAGGGTGGATTAGGGATAGGTGATACTACTCTTCAGAGCCAGGCCAAGAGTAGTTCAGCAGGAATGCAGCCACAACTTAATCCTAGCACTCAGGAGACAGAGGCAGGTGGATCTTCCTGAGTTAGAGACTAGCATGAATTACATAGCCAGACCCAGGAACCAAAGCTACATACAGAATCTCTGTGTCATGAAAACAAAGTAAAAATCTATTGCACTGTATAGTTGGTTACAATTTATAGCAACTAACATCTATTTCAGTAGTACTCAACCCAAGAGCCTAAAGACAGGGAGAAGAGATATGAAATACTATCTTTAGGACATGACGCAGACATTGCAGACATGTGAGCATGTCAACAGTCAAGCATGCATTGGAAGATTTCTTGTGGGGCCCTATGGGAAGAAGTAGTTTACTGAACTACTGATAAATAACGTATTTGGGGGAATAGACATTCGTTGCCTTCAGTTACGTAAGGAACAGGTGAATCCACCAAGCTGCAGTGGACAGTTCCAAACTCACAATTAGTCCTGGTTAAAATCAGTGTGTCACAAAACAAAATAGCATGAATGAGGGAAAGTGATCTCTGAGAAAGAGAAGGAAATTTCAAGTGTGGAAGGAAGAGAAGAGAGTCTGGGGAAATGAGAATAAACAAAATGAACTATATAAATGCATGTAACTATCAAAGAACAGAAATCCTGCCTCTGCGTCTTGAGTACTAAGATAATAAGCAAGCACCACCACACCCAACTGATGCTGTTATATTTTAATTAATTTTTAAACTTAACATCAAGAGTAGATTTGTTTTTGTTTTGAGGCAGAGACTTCATATCACCCAGTGTAACCTCACATTCACTGTATAATATAGAATAAAATTAAACTCCTTTTACATGAATATGTGTATGCACGTATGGATAAGAGAGAAGTAGACTTCTTGTATCATCTTCAACCATGCCCACACCTCTGTGTGTGTGTGTGTGTGTGTGTGTGTGTGTGTGTGTGTGTGTGTGTAGCAGAGTTGGTATTGTGTGCATGGTGTATCCCTGTGGAAGGTAAAGGCTGATGGGATGTCAGGATATCTTTCTCAATTGCTTCTCCACCTTTTAAAGAACATTATTGTGTTTTCATGTGTGTGTATGATCTGTCTGTAGACTCATACATGCTACAACATATAGAGGTCAGGAAACAACTTTGTGAGTCAATTCTCTTCTTCCACCTTTATGTGGGTTTCAGGGAGGGTTCACATCATTCATAAGACTTGCATGCCAAGCACTTTACCCTATACGGCATCTCAAGGGCCCCTCTTAACTTCCTTTTTTGAAACAGGTTAACTCACTGAATCTGGACTTCATCCATTCAGATAGGCTAGCCAGCCAGTGACCTTTGGAATCTGCCTGTCTCACTGTTCCTAACCAGGGTTAGAGATGTTCAACATGCTAGGCTTTCACATGAATGCTGGAAATTCAAAGTCAGGTCTGCAGGTTTGCACAGTAGGCAGGACACCAACACAGGAATTTCCTCATCTGCAAAGACCTTCAATTTTAGATTCTCCTGTCTCCACTTCCATATTAGATTTTAAATGTTCACATCACCAAAAAATAAGTATGCAAAGTGATGTGTTTCTGGTGGGTTGATTAAATATTCTATATTGTATACATTCATTAAAATACATATTTGTACCCAATACATACATACAATTATTACCCGATGGCTTAAAAAGCAACATGGGATCCAGGTATGGTGGTACACACTTGTGATTCCAGCACTCAGGTTGTAGAGGCAGATCGATAGTGAGTTTTAGGCTAGCATCACCTACACAAAAAGGCCCTCTCTCAAAAAAGAAAAAAAACTCAAGGACAAGTCATTGTGGTCACTTTGTTGGTGGCTCATGCTTGTAATCTTGTATTTGAACAGCTAGTCTGAACTACACAGGAGTTCCAGACTAGTTAGAGCACAAAGTAGGATACTGGCTCCAAAAAAAGGAATAAAAATGATGATAAATGTGAAAATCAATAGTAAAAATCTCCTGCATTTATAGCTGATTACAAAATGATGGTGGTTACCGTAGAAAATACTGAGGGGTTTTGTTTGTTTTTATTTGGGGTTTTTTTTGGTTTTTGTTTGTTTGTTATGTTTTGAAAAGATTGGTTTTCTTTGGGGGGGTTGTCTTTTTTTCTGTTGTTTTGTTTTTCCAGACAGGGATTCTTTGTAGTTTTCGTGCCTGTGCTGAATCTCACTCTATAGACCAGGCTGGCCTTGAACTCACAGAGATCTGCCTAGCTCTGGCTAACAAGTGCTGGAATTGGAAGCAGTGCACCATCGCCAACAAGCTAGAAAAAACTCTTTTTTTGTTGTTTGTTTGTTTTTGTTTTTGTTTTTTTATTATTATTATGTGTTTTAATTTTCTACATCAGCCATGGGTTCCCCTGTCCTCCCCTCTCCTGCCCCCAGCCCCACCTTCCCCCCAGCCCCTCCCCTCCATTCCCATGTCCTCCAGGACCAAAACACCACTGGGGATTCATTTAAACCTGGTGGATTCAGTAGAGACAGGTCCTGTCCCCTCCTTCCAGGCTAAGCATGTGTCCCTGTGTAATCCCAAGGTTCCAAACAGCCAGTTCATGCACTAAGGACAGGTCCTGGTCCCACAGACTGGATGCCTCCCAAACAGATCAAGCTATTCAATTGTCTCACTTATCCAGAGGGCCTGATCTAGCTGGGGGCTCCACAGCTGTTGGTTCATAATTCATGTGCTTCCATTCATTTTGCTATTTGTCCCTGTGCGTTTTGCAATCTTGGATTCAACGATTCAAGCTCTTGCAGACCCTCCTCTTTCTCGACAGTTGGACATCTGGATCTCCACCTGGGGCCTGGCTGAGGATTTCTGCATCCACTTCCAACAGTTATTGGATGAGAGTTCCAAGACGACTGTTAGGGTGTTTAGTCAACTGATCACCAGACTAGGTCAGATCAGGCTTTCTCTCCACCATTGCCAGCAGTCTACAGAGGATATATCATTGTGGATTTCTGGGGACCTCTCTAGCACTCTGCCTATTCCTGTTCTCATGTGGTCTTCATTTATCATGGTCTGTTATTCCTCATTCTCCCTTTCTGTTCTTGATCCAGCTGGGATCTCCTGCTCCCCTAAGCTTTCTTTCCCTCAAATCTTGCCCTTCATTACTCCCACTGTCGTCCAGGTTGTTCATGTAGATCTCATCCATTTCTCTGTCATTGGGTGATCCCTGGGTCTTTCCTAGGTTCCCGTTTTCTAGGTAGCATCCCTGGAGTTGTGTAGCAGTCTAGTCATCTTTGTTTTACATCTAGTATTCTCCTATGAGTGAGTACATACCATGTTTGTCCTTCTGAGTCTGGGTTACCTCACTCAGGATGATTTTTTCTAGATCCATCCATTTGCCTGCAAACCTCATGATGTCATTGTTTTTCTCTGCTGAGTAGTACTCCATTGTGTATATGTACCATATTTTCTTTATCCATTCTTCAGTTGAAGGGCATCTAGGTTGTTTCCAGGTTCTGGCTATTACAAACAAAGCTGATATGAACATAGCTGAGCAAATGCAGTTGTGGTATGATTGAGCATTCCTTGGGTATATGCCCAAGAGTGCTACAGCTGGATCTTAGGGGAGATGGATTCCCAATTTTCTAAGGAAGTGCCATATTGATTTCCAAAGTGGCTGTACAAGCTTGCATTCCTACCAGCAGTGGAGGAGAGTACCCCTTGCTCAACATCCTCCCCAGCATAAGCTGTCTTCTGTGCTTTTGATCTTAGCCATTCTGACAGGTGTAAGGTGGTATCTCAGAGTTGTTTTGATTTGCATTTCCCGGATAATTAGTGATGTTGAGCAATTTCTTAAATGTCTTTCAGCCATTTGAACTTCCTCTGTGGAGAATTCTCTGTTTAGTTCTATAGCCCATTTCTTAATTGGACTGTTGGCATTTTGATGTCTAATTTCTTGAGTTCTTTATATATTCTGGATATCAGCCCTCTGTCATATGTGGGGTTGGTGAAGGCCTTTTCCCATTTTGTAGGCTGTCGCTTTGTCTTGTTGACTGTGTCCTTTGCTCTACAAAAGCTTCTCAGTTTCAACAGGTCCCATTGTTTGATTGTTTCTCTCAATGTCTGTGCTACTGGTATGATATTTAGAAAGTGATCTCTGGTGCCAATGCGTTCAAGAGTACTTCCTACTTTCTCTACTATCAGGTTCAAAGTAGCTGGATTTATGTTGAGGTCTTTGAGTCACTTGGATTTAAGTTTTGTGCACGGTGACAGATGTGGATCTATTTGAAGCCTTCTACACTTTGACATCCACTTATGCCAGCACCATTTGTCGAAGATGCTTTCTTTTTTCCATTGTACATTTTTGGCTTCTTTGTCAAAAATTATATGTTCATAGGTATGCGGGTTAATGTCAGGGTCTTCAATTCAATTCCATTGGTCCACATCCGTTTTTATGCCAGTACCAAGCTGTTTTTATTACAGTAGCTCTATAGTAGAGCTTGAGGTCAGGGATTGTGATGCCTCCAGAGGTTGTTTTATTGTAAAGGATTCTTTTGGCTATCCTGGGTTTTTTGTGTTTCCATATGAAGTTGAGTATTATTCTTTCCAGATCTGTGAAGAATTGTGTTGGTAATTTGATGGGAATTGTGTTGAATCTGTAGATTGCTTTTGGTAAGATCGTCATTTTTACTATGTTAATCATGCCTATCCATGAGCATGGGAGATCTTTCCATTTCCTGACATCTTCTTCAATTTCTTTTTTCAGGGACTTAAAGTTCTTCTCATATAGGTCCTTCACATGCTTAGTTAGCGTAACCCCAAGGTATTTTATATCATTTGTGGCTATTGTAAAGGGTGATGTAGCTCTGATTTCCTTCTCAGCCTGTTTGTCTAATGTATATAGGAGGGCTACTGATTTTTTTTTTTAGTTGATCATGTATCCTGCAATGTTGCTGAAGGTTTTTATTAGCTGTATCAGTTCCTTGATTGAATTTTTGGGGACACTCATGTATACTAACATGTCATCTGCAAATAGGGAGAGCTTGACTTCTTCCGTTCCAATTTGTATCCCCTTAATCTCTTTATGTTGTCTTATACCTCTGGCTAGAACTTCAAGTACTATATTGAATAAGTAGGAAAGAGGGGACAGCCTTGCCTTGTTCCTGATTTTAGTGGTATTGCTTTGAATTTCTCTCCATTTAATTTGATGTTGGCTGTTGGCTGGCTCTAGATTGCCTTTATTATGTTTAGGTATGTTCCCTGTATTCCTGATCGCTCCAAGACCTTTATCATGAAGGGGTGTTGGATTTTGTCAAATGCCTTTTCTGCATCTAGTGAGATGAACATGTGGTTTTTTTCTTTGAGTTTGTTTATATGGGGTATTACATTGACGGACTTTCCTATGTTGAACCACCCTTGCATCCCTGGGATGAAGCCTACTTGATCATGGTGGATAATTGTTTTGATACATTCTTGGAGTCTGTTTGCCAGAATTTTATTGAGTATCTTTGCATCAATGTTCATGAGGGAGATCGGTCTGTAGTTCTCTTTCTTTGTTGCATCTTTGTTTGCTTTAGTAATCAGGGTTATTGTATCGTCATAGAAGGAGTTTGGTAATATACCTTCTGCTTCTATTGTGTGGAACAATTTAAAGAGTATTGGTATTATGTCTTCTTTGAAGATCTGGTAGAATTCTGCAGTGAAACCATCAGGTCCAGGGCTTTTTTTTTTTTTTTTTGGTTGGGAGACTTTTAATGACTGATTCTATTTCCTTAGGGGTTATTGGACTATTTAAATGGTTTATCTGGTCTTGATTTAACTTAGGTATGTGGTACCTATCCAGAAAATTATCCATTTCTTTTAGATTTTCCAGTTTTGTGGAGTAGAGGTTTTTGAAGTATGACCTGATGATTCTCTGGATTTCCTCATTGTCTGTTGTTATGTCCCCCTTTTCATTTCTGATTTTGTTAATTTGGATGCTCTCTTTCTGTGTTTTGGTTAGTTTGGATAAGGGCTTGTCTATCTTGTTGATCTTCTCAAAGAACCAACTCTTTGTTTCATTAATCCTTTGTATTGTTCTCTTTATTTCTATTTTATTGATTTCAGCTCTCAATTTGATAATTTCCTGGCATCTGTTCCTCCTGGGAGACTTTGCTTCTTCCTGTTCAAGGACATTCAGGTGTGCTGTCAAGTCACTAGTGTGAGATTTCTCCAGCTTCTTTATGTGGGCATTCAGTGCTATGAATTTCCCTCTTAGCACTGCTTCCATAGTATCCCATAAGTTTGGGTATGTGGTGTATTCATTTTCATTGATCTCTAGGAAGTCTTTAAATTCTTTCTTTATTTCTTTCTTAACCCATTGGTGATTCAGTTGAGCATTATTCAGTTTCCATGAGATTGTAGGATTTCCGAAGTTTTTTCTGTTGTTGAAATCTAACTTTAAACCATGGTGGTCTGATAGAACACAGGAGGTTATTCCAATTCCTTTGTATCTGTTGAGATTTGCTTTGTGGCCAACTATGTGGTCGATTTTACAGAAGGTTCCATGGGGTGCTGAGAAGAAGGTATATTCTTTTTTCTTTGGGTGGAATGTTCTGTACATATCGAGTAAGTCCATTTGAGCCATAACATCAGTTAAGTCCATTATGTCTCTGTTAAGTTTCAATTTGGCCGATCTGTCCAGAGGTGAAAATGGGGTGTTGAAGTCTCCCACTATTAATGTGTGGGTTTTTATATGTGATTTAAGCTTTAGTAATGTTTCTTTTACATATGTGGGTGCCCTTGTGTTTTTGGCATAAATGTTCAGAATTGAAACTTCATCTTGGTTAATCTTTCCTATGATGAGTATGTAATGTCCTTCATCATCTCTTTTGCTTGATTTTAGCTGGAAGTCTATTTTGCCAGATATGAGGATGGCTACACCAGCTTCCTTCTTAATACCATTTTATTAGAAAGTCTTTTCCCAGCCTTTTATTCTTAGGAGGTGTCTGTCTTTGAATTTGAGGTATGTTTCTTGTATGCAGCTGAAAGATGGGTACTGTTTTCATATCCATTCTGTTAGTCTGTGTCTTTTTATAGGTGAATTAAGTCCATTGATATTAAGGGATATTAATGACCAGTGATTGTTTGTTCCTGTTGTTATTTTATTTTTTTGGTGGTAGTGTGTGTGTACTTGTCTTCTTTGGGGTTTACTGCTGTGGTGTTACCTATTGTCTGTGTTTTCATGGGTGTATCTGCCTTCCTTAGGTAGGAATTTTCCTTCTAGTGCTTTCTGCAGTACTGGGTTTGTGGATAAATATTGTTTAAATCTGGTTTTGTCTTGGAAGGTCTTGTTCACTCCATCTATGATGATTGAAAGTTTTGCTGGGTATATTAGTCTAGGCTGGCATCCATGGTCTCTTAGTGTCTGCATTATATCTGTCCAGATCCTTCTGGCTTTCAAAGTCTCCATCGAGAAATCAGGTGTTATTCTGATGGGTTTGCCTTTATAAGTCACTTGGCCTTTTTCCTTTGCTGCCCTTAATATTCTTTCTTTATTCTGTACGTTTAGTTGTTTAATTATTATGTGGCGAGGGGACTTTTTTTGGGCTCTAGGCTGTTTGGTGTTCTATAGGCTTCTTGTATCTTCATAGGCATTTCCTTCTTTAAGTTGGGAAAGTTTTCTTCTATGATCTTGTTAAATATATTTTCTGTGCCTTTGAGTTGGTATTCTTTTCCTTCCTCTATCCCTATTATTCCTAGGTTTGGTCTTTTCATGGTGTCCCAAATTTCTTGGACATTTTGGGTCATGACTTTGTTGGTTTTAGTGTTTTCTTTGACTGATGAATCTATTTCTTCTACTGTTTCTTCAATACCAGAGATCCTCTCTTCCATCTCTTGCATTCTGTTGGTTATACTTGCCTCTGAAGTTCCTGTTTGTTTACTCAGATTTTCTATTTCCAACATTCCTTCTGCTAGTATCTTCTTCAGTTTTTCTATTTCCCTCTTCGGATCTTGGACTGTCTCCCTTGCTTTTTCATGATTTTCTTTCAAGGACTTATTGTTTTCTTCTGCTTTAATTGTCCTTTCCTCTAGTTTTTATAGCGTTCTTCCCATTTTTTGTTTGTCTGTTCCTCTACTTTATTTTTGATTTCTTCTATATAAGGCTCTAGCCTCTTCATGATGTTACTTTTAAGGTTGTTTTCTTCTTCTTCTTCCATTCCATGATGTTCAGGTCTAGCTGTTGGAGAAGGGCTAGGTTCTGGTGATGCTCTATTGCTCTTTATTTTGTTGTATGTACTTCTGCCCTGACGTCTGCCCATCTCCTCTTGGGTTCATTCTTGGTATTATCAGTGTACTTGGTCCAGACAGAGCTGACAGATTTAGGGAGCCTCTCTCTGGTCCAATGGAAGCTCTGGGCTGGATGGAAGCTCTAGTCCAGATGAGAGTGCTGGCAGGATATGAGCTGGGGGGCTGGACTCTGAGTCTTGGGAAGTCCCTGGGGTCTCTGCTGGTGTCTGATTCTAAGGAAGTGGCTGGGGTCTCTGGCAGGTGGGTATGGGGGCAGAGTGTGGAGACTGCAGGGTCTGCCTGCAGTCTTGGAAAAGAGGAGCCTTCCCTGAAGGCCTGCTAATTGGCCGGAAACTGGGGCCAAGTTTGGCAGGTCCTCCCCGGGTGGCCTGTGTCCAGTGGTGGGACTCAGTGGCAGTTACCTCTGGCTATAACCCCAGGCACTCACCTCTGGCCCAGATGGGAGTTCCAGGGCCAACAGGAGCTGGGGGTTGGTCTCTGAGTCTCAGGAAGTGGCTGGGGTCTCCAGCAGATGGGTGTGAGGGCAGGGTGTGAAGACTGCAGTGTCTGCCTGCAGTCTTGGAAAAGGGGAGCCTTCTGGCAGGACCTGCCCATAGGCCGGAAACTGGGGCCAAGTTGGTCAGGTCCTCACGGGATGGCCTGTGTCCAGCGGTGGGACCCAAGGGCAGTTGCCTCTCTGACTATAACACCATGCACTCCTAGAAAATACTCTTAACAACTCTTTTTGACTCAGGTCTCATTATACACCCCAATCTTGGTTGAAACTAATAATGCTCCTGTCTCAGCTTCCTGAGAGCTAGGAGTGAGCCTATGCTCAGTCACTGCAGCATTAAAAAAGTAATAAAGCTAAATACAAACATTTAAAAGCCAAATAATATCCCAAATGCTTGTTTTGAAAACTAATTCATGCAACAGTATCTTGAGGAAGCTAGGACAAATATATCCTAATGTGGTACTATGGATCTCTCAGTTCATAAGATTGATCTCCAGCATGTAAGGAACTGAGTTGGTGATATGGTCCAATCATCTCAGCACTCAGAAGGTAGAGGCAGGAGGATCAGAAATTTAAGGTCATCTTCAACTACCTAGTGAATTGGAGGCTTAGAAGGCTTAGAAAAAATAACAAGCAAAAGTAATATAGTACAGAGGAATCAGAGAGGCTAATAAATAAGGAAAAATCTATTATTTACACACTGACCCATTCAACAAACACACCTACCTAGACACCGCTTTAGGAACCAGTGATTTACAAAAGAATCAAGAATCGCTCCCTGGCCTTTGGAGCATGTACATACATTACAGCTAGTACAGGAGCATCCTATATTTCAGTCTGGTACAAACAAGAAAGACAGACACACAGAGGTGGTGTATAAGGAGAAAAACAGAGCTATTGCATGTATACACAGAGAAAAGTGGTGGCCCTCTAGCTGGGATTCAGAGAATTAACTGTTATCCAAGGCTACAAACAAGCTTATAAAGCTGTTTTGGGATTTCAGAGATTCCTATCCCACATCCAACTCTTACCTGGAAGCCAGAAGTCCAGACAGTGGGGCAGTGAAGTCAGACAGGGTACCAGTAGAAAAACGAAAGATGGAAAATCTGCCCCCCACTATTACATCTCCAGGACGGTCAAAGAGAGGCCTCTGCATTGGCAACACCCAGGCTCTTGGTGAAGAAAAGGCAGACCCAGAGATACAGCCAAACAGAACAGGAAGGAGAGCATACAGCCACATGTCTGCTGGGGGCCAGGCAACCAGTGACAGGACAGCCCCACATGGGGCAGCAGCTAGCAGTGAAGGGGGATTTTATCTGGGAGATTGTCCTTGATCAAGGACCTCAGGCTAAGACCACACTGGGGGCTCTAGGCTTGCAGACTGTGGGGAGAATATTGATCGGGAGGTGATGGAGGTGGGTGGCCACTAAATCCCATTAAAAGTTTTATCCCCTTCTCCTGAAGCTTTGTGGCCTCTCTGCATCCAAGGTCACAGCTCTGGGCATCATCTGTAGACTACAGGAAGGGTGACAAATGGGTCTGACTGTCTCCCGCAGAACTTGCAAATGCAGGATCAGCTGTGCTCAGGGCACAGTTTTGTAGAGAGACCCAAGTAGGTACAAGAAGCAAATATCTGAGTAGCTAAAATGGAATATTTCTTTCACACTCTGTTTTCTGGGTGATCTTTGCTGCTCCTTAAGGAATTGTTTAGAGTAGTTTATCATGGATAATTTGGACATACAAACAACCAATCAGTAGAAAACAATAAATATCCATGTCCTTGTAGAGTCATGAAAAATCCTCCCAAGTGACTGAGCCTTTCTTCTATCATTTGAAAACACATCCCAAGGCTGCCACGATGGTTTTCAGGTAAAAATCACTTGATACACAAACCTGATGACCTATGTGTGATCCTAAGAACCCACATAGAGGTAGGAGAGGACCAACTCTACAAAGTTGTCCTCTGACTCCACACACAAGCCATGGTATACACACACACACACACACACACACACACACACACACACACACACACACACACTTTATACATACAAATAAGATAGGTAAGAAGACAAATTCTGAATTCTGTTACTCCATCAGATGAGTATAATTTTCTAACATAATCATAATTCCCACACTGAAGCCTAAAATGGAGCCAAAATGATGGCTCAGCACCTTAGCAAGTAATGGCTGCCTGAGGATCCTCATTAATTGTACAGGTTCTGCTGACTCCCCATGGGAGTCCTCGATTTGGGGGATATGGGGATGTGGGGTGGCTTGGGAAAGAGGGCTGGGGGATGGGAGGAGGGAGGATGGGGAGTCTGTGGATAGCATTGGAGTGAGAAGAAAATTTCTTAATAAAGAAAAAATGGGAAAAAAAAGAATGACCTCATATGTCCTGACCAGCAGGATGTTCAGCAGAGACCCTAGAAGGGGGAATGGTGACTGAAACGGACAAGAGACACAAAGAAGTGACAGCAAGACAGTATTCTCATCAAGCTGCAAAATTTTATTTTTCTCAGGTGGGTTTTATAGTAAGCAGATCAGGAAACTTTCTTTGGGAAAAGATCAGGGGACTGTTAAGTTGCCAGGCAACCCAACCAAGCAACATAACCACAAAACATTGTTACTGTAGCAGAAAGATGAGGAAATGTTTAGTTATTTTCTAATAACTCAAGACTTCTCCAGGCATGTCAAAAGTTTCTGGTTAGTGGCTCAATACTGGACAACAGAAACTTAAATCAGGCAGGCAATATGGCATGGCTCTTAAAATTGTCCTCGGCACTCATAAAAGGAACTACGGTAATAAAAAAATTTCTCAACATCTAAAAAAAAAGAAATATAAAGTTAATTAAATGTGTATAGGGAACTCTGATGAAAAAATTAAATCTATATAAATAGGAAGTTAAATGTGTTTATGGACAACAAACCTCAGCATTGTTAAGATATCAGTTGTCATCCAGCCCTGATATGAGGGTTTGCACCTAGTCTTATTTTAACTTGCTATGCTGTGTTTGTTTGATATCCTTCTCTTTTCTAAAGGGAAATGGAGGAGGAATGGATCTGGGGGAGAGGGGAGGTGTCAGAGAGGGACTGGGAAGAGTGGAGGGAGAGGAAGCTGTGGTCAGGATGTAATATATGAGAAATGAATAATTAAATAAATAAATAAATAATAAACTTTTTAAAAGATTTTAAAAATGTACAGGTCCTAGGTGATAAGAGAAAAGAACTGACTTCTCAAACTTATCCTCTGACCTCCACATAGTGCTTTGGCACTTGCATGGCCAGAAACGTAGATGAAAACATGCACACACAACTCTATCAATCAATAAATGTATAAAATTAAAAACAGATAAAAACCAATAATACTCCAGTTCACTAGTATTTCAGCCTATGCTTATTGAACTTTCACTTTCAATGTTAAATCTTTTCTTAGATATCAGGATATAATGGAAGTTCACACTCTGCAATTGATACATAATTCTTTATTAATACCAGCTTTATTGAGACATAATTCACATATTGACAGTTCATCCATTTACATTATACAGCTTTATTTTCTTTTTTTCTGTTTTAGTAAAAAAAATTTATTCATTCCACATACCAACTACATATCCTCACTCATCTCTCCTCCCACGCCCTCCTAGTGTTCCCCAACAGCACACCCCACAGCCCCTCATCTGAAAAGGTATGGCCTCCCATGGGGAGTCTGGTACATTCAGCTGAGGCAGGTCCAAGCCTCTCCTCCTGGATCAAGGCTGTGCAATTGTCCCACCATAGGCAATTGGCTCCAAACAGCCAGTTCATGCACCAGGGACAGATCCTATTCCAACTGTCAGGGGCCCCTCAAACAGTCCAAGCTACACAACTGCCTTGCCCATGCAGAGAGCCCAGTCCAGTCCCATATAGACAATGCACATTTGTCAGTCCAAAGCTCGCGAGTTCCTACTAGCTTGGTTCACTTGTATCTGTAATTTTCCCCATCATGGTTTTGATACACCTTGCTCATAGAATCCTTAATCTCTTTCATAGACTGGAATTCAGAGCTTGGCCTGGTGCTTGGCCGTGGCTCTCTGCATCTGTTTCCATCAGTTACTGATTGAAGGTTCTATGATGACAGGGTATTCACCAATCTAATCACCTGAATAGACCAGCTCAGGCACCCCCTCCACCATTGCGAGTAGTCTAAGCTGGGGTCATCCCTGTGGATTCCTGGGAATTTCCCTAGCAGAAGGTTTCTCCTATTCCAGTGATGGCTCCCTCAATCAAGAAATCTCCTGCGTTGCTCTCAACTCTGCCCATGTTCCAGCTCAACGATCCCATTCCCCCATGCTCACACTCACCACCTCCTACATTCCATTGTTCTTTCTCACCCCAAGTATACTCAGGAGATCTCATCTATTTCCCATTCCCAGGGCATTCCATGCATCCCTCTTAGGTTCCTCCTTGTTATCTAGCTTCTCTGGAGCTGTGGGTTGTAAACTGGTTATCCTTTACTTTACTTCTAGTATGAATGAGTACATACCATGCTTGTCTTTCTGAAGCTGGGTTACCTGACTCAGGATGATATTTTCTTGTTCGATCCATTTGCCTGCAAAGTTCATGATGTCATTACCATGAGTAATACTCCATTGTGTATATGTACCACATTTTCTTTATCCGTTCTTTGGTTGTGGGTTGAATTGGTTCTTAGGTTGAATCCAGGTTCTGGCAACTACAAATAATGCTGCTATGAATATACCTGAGCAAATGTCCTTGTAGTATGATGGAGTATTACTTGGGTATATGCCTGAGAGTGGTATCATTGGGTCTTGAGGTAGATCGAGTCCCAATTTCCTGAGAAACTGCCATACGGATTTCCAAAGTGGCTGTACAAGTTTGCACTCCCACCAACAATGGAGGAGTGTTCCCCTGGCTCCAAATCCTCTCTAACATAAGCTGTCTTTAGTGTTTTTTATCTTAGCCATTCTGACAGGTATAAGATGGAGTCTCAGAGTTGTTTTGATTTGCATTTCCCTGATGACTAATATGTTGAGCAATTCCTTAAATGTCTTTCAGCCATTTGAGATTCTTCTGTTGAAAATTATGTTCAGTTCTTTAGCCCATTTTTAATTGGATTGTTTGGTATTTTGATGTCCAGTTACTTGAGTTCTTTATATATTCTGGAGTTCAGCCCTCTATCAGATGTGGGATTGGTGAAGAACTTTTCCCATTCTGTAGGCTGTCATTTTGTCTCATTGACCATATCCTTTACCTTACAGAAGCTTCTCAGTTTCAGAAGGTCCCACTTATTAATTGTTGCTCTCAGTGTCGGTGCTACTGGTGTTATATTTAGAAACTGGTCTCCTGTGCCAATGCATTTAAGGCTACATCCCACTTTCTCTTCTCCCATGTTCAGTGTAACTGAATTTATGTTGAGGTCTTTGATCCACTTGGACTTGAGTTTTGTGCATGGCAACATATATGGATCTATTTGCAGTCTTCTACATGGTGACATCCAGTTATGCCAGCACCATTTGTTGAAGATGCTTTTCTTTTCTATTGTACAGTTTTGGCTTCTTTGTTGAAAATCAGGTGTTCATAGATATTAATATCAGGATATTCAATTAGATTCCATTGGTCCACATGTGGGTTTTTATGCCAATACCAAGCTATTTTTATTACTATAACTCTATAGTAGAGCTTGAGGTCAGGGATGGTGATGCCTCCAGGGGTGGCTTTATTGTACAGGATTATTTTGACTATACTAGGTTTTTTTGTTTTTCCATATGAAGTTGAATAATGTTCTTTCTGGGTCTGTGAAGAATAGTGTTAGGTTTTTGATGGGGGTTGCACTGAATCTGTAGGTTGCTTTTTGTAAGATTGTCATTTTTCTTATGTTGATTGTACTTTTCCATGAGAATAAGAGAACTTTCCATCTTCTTCAGTTTCTATCTTCAAAGACTTAAAGTCTTGACATACAGGTCTTTCACTTGCTTAGTTTGAGTTACTCCAAGGTATTTGATATTACTTGTGGCTATTGTAAAAGGTGATGTTTCTCTAATTTCTTTCTCAACCCATTTATCATTTGTATATAGGAGGGTTACTGATTTCTTTAATTAATATGGTATTCTACCACATTGTTCAAGGTGTTTATCAGCTGTAGGATTGCCCTGGTAGAATTTTGGGGACACTTATATATACTATCATATCATCTGCAAAAAGGGAAAGTTTGATTCTTCCTTTCCAATTCATATCCCTTTGATCTCCCTTTGTTGTCTTATTGCTCTAGCTAGAACTTCAAGTACTATTTGAATACATATGAGGAGAGTGGACAGCCTTGTCTTGTTCCTGATTTTAGTGGAATTGCTTTGAGTTGCTCTCCATTCAACTTGATGTTGGCTGTTGACTTGCTGTAAATTGTCTATATTATGTTTAGGTGTAGTGGGTAGCCATTCCAGCATTGGCCTGGAAGTTCCAACCCCCATTAAGGCTTCGATAATGGTCACGCCTACAAGGTGGGGCTGAGAGAGGATGCTGAAGACCCAGGATCCAAATGAGAAGGATCTCTTGGTACCCGGACCCTGGAGTCTAGAGGTAGACAAAGCAGAGTTCTCCAGAGAACACTGCCAGACTGCGCCATACCTTTGCCAGACCCTACAATCTACCCATGTCTTCATTTGTAAGTTATGCCAGAAAATAAACCTCCCTTTTAACTACGTGGAGTTGCCTTAATAATTTCACCAATGTCTGGCGCCCAATGTGGGGCAAATTCCAAAAGCCTGAGCGGCTCCCACCCTCAGCCTCCTCCCCAGCTGGTGGATACCTAAACCTGCCTGCAAAGTTCCATTAAACCATGGAACACCTACACAGTTCCATTCCCGAAAAAGGGAGCAGCTAGTCTGGTCTCAGTTCCCTAGCTTAGCCCCCAGACCAGAGAAACCAAAACCGCTGTGAGTGAGGCATTCCCACTCATCCCTGAATGCCGGCTCCCCACCATCTTGGCTCTTGCCTTCAGCTGCCTCTCAGCCGGAGGTCGCCAGCAGGCTCTACTTTGGAGCTATACCAAAGCCTCCTGCTGGCTGAAAAGTGCTACTGCACCCAAAAAAACAACGGAAAGGTAAGCTTATTTCAAGTAAAAGTACTTGATAATTTTACACCTTAAAACTGACTAACAAATTTTGAGTAATTCTTGTAATATGGCTGACAACATTACCTCACAAGAATTGGAAAACCTTTTTGGCTATATGATGAATAACATTTTCCTGGAAATATACGACCTCCCTAAGGCATATCTGGCCTGTAACATTTTGGCATTCATCGTAATAATTCACCCAGTATTCAAACACTGGTTTAATAATAAGAACAAAGATGAGTCATTATTGGGACTGATGCAGGCTTTAAAAGATAGCATATTTCTGATCTCTCCAAGACCTTTATCATGAAGTGGTGCTGTATTTTATCAAAGGCTTTTTCAGCAACTTATGAGATGATCATGTAGGATTTTTTCTTTCAGTTTGTTTATATGGTGTATTACACTGACAGGTTTTTATATGTTGAGCCTTCCATGCATCTCGGGGGTGAAGCCTACTTGACCTCTTCTTAGAAATCAGGAAATAATGGAAATTCACACTCTGTAATTGATGGATAATTTTTTATAAAACAAACTTTATTGAAAAGCAATTCGCACAGTGTACAATTCATCCATTTACATTTCCTTTATGCAACTATCCAGGTGTGGGAATACTTCTAAAATCCCAACACTCAAGATGCTGAAGCAGGAGGATTGCTACAAGTTTGAAGTTGGCCTGGTTGATGTGGAAAGAGCCTGTCCCAGATAAATAAATAAAAGGAGATGACAATGTAGTGATATTTAGCTTATTGGTGTGGTCTTACAACCATTACCAGGTCATTTTTTAATTAAGCAGGGGGTGCAGTATGAGTCATGAGTGCAAGTGCACACAGAGACCAGGGTGTTGGATCCACTGGAGCTGGAATTACAGGTGGCTGTGAGCTGTCTCACATGGGTTCTGGCAGCCAAACTGAGGCCTCTGGAGGAGCGAGTGCCCTGAACCACTGATCCACCTCTACAGCCCCACCAAACAAATTTCTGACCTTCAGTGCCCCAGAAAGAAATACTGCACCCTTTAGTCTACACACCTCACCTCCAATGTCCCCTCCACAAACCTCAAAAAACACTATTCTAATATGTGTCTTTCTGGGTTTGCTTCTTCATGAATTGGAATATTAAAATGCATAATGTTCATTTTCTTGCTCCCTAAACACAGTGTAAAATTCTCAGTCTTTAACCACATATTAAACAGTATTCTCTTTATTTTATATTTATTTCTTATTGCAAAATAATATACCAGTGATGAGTAAGTCACGCCATTCATAAACTGATAAATATTTTGAGTGTTTCGACTTTTAGTGCCTAAATAAGGCTTCCCTGAAGGTTCATTTACAGTCCTTGCAGACATGTTTTTATTTTTCTTAATTATATCTACAAGTGAGATTGCTAAATTACATGGTAAGTCTGTGCAGTAACTGGAAGTTAAAGGTTCTATCTTCACTCCTCATGATCTCAAAACAAAAAGGAGAAATCAATGATCAGCCTGTCATTTCCTCACACCCTCACCAACACTTGAGATCATCATCACTTACTTCATCACCCTTTTCACAATTTACATGTATATTTCATGTGTGTGCAAATGGGAGTGCTTCCATTAGCAAGCAGAGATAACACAAAAGTTAGTGAGGTCACCTCTCTTCTCTCAACATCTGGATCCCCTGTATCAAACCCAGGTTGCCAAGCTTAATGTAAAGTGCTCTCACCATTGAACCATCTTATCAGCTCCCCTTTCTAACTATCTTATTGTGATAAATTTTAGCAATACATAGAGAATAATAAATAACCATCCATGTGACTCCACTATCAAGTGATATTCATTAGTGTTGTGTTAAAAGTATCTCATTTTAATCATGATCTGTCTTTGAAATACCTTTTTATCTTCACAAAAACAATGAGACAAAATCACATGACTGGTCCTGGTGACTTCCCTGAGAAATACATAATAAAGGTTTGTGGTATGGATGTGGGGAGACACCTTCTCTGGAGCATCTCACTCTGCCTCTCCTGCTGTGCCTGGTGGCCTTGCCTTAGCCACACAGCAGTGTTCCTCTCTGGTTTCAGCAAGATGATGTAGCACTTGGGGATGAAGATGCCACCTAGAAGGCCAGCAGTGGAGGCCAGGATAGAGAAGATCTCTACAGCCACAGTGGACTTGCCCCGGGCACTGTGGTACAGGGGCAGGAAGGCTATCCAGACACTGCAGAAGAGCAGCATGCTGAAGGTCAGGAACTTAGTCTCATTGAAGACATCTGGCAGGCCCCTGGCCAGAAAAGCCACAGAGAAGGTACCCACTGCCAGGAAACCCAAGTAGCCCAGCACACAGAAGAAGATGGTGCCAGAACCCTCCTGGCACTGAATGACAATGTGCTGAGGCTCTGAGACCATATCCCTGTCTGGGAATGGTGGGGATGTGGCCAGCCAGACCCCACAAAGAACAACCTGAATGAAAGAAGCAATAAGGACCACTGAGGTGGAAGCCCCGGGGTTCAGGCATACCCGGATCCTGTCCCCTGGCCTGGTGACCCTGAAGGCCAGGACCACTGTGAGAGTCTTAGCCAGAACAGAGGACACAGCCACCGTGAACACCACAGCAAAGGTGGTCTGACGGAGGAGGCATGTCGTGACACTGGGTCGCCCAAGGAACAGCAAGGCACACAGGGCACAGAGGCAAAGAGAGACCAGGAGTAAGTAGCTGAGACTTCTGTTGTTGGCCCTGACCACAGGGCTGTCTCTGTGCTTCAGGAACACTCCCAGAACCAGGACAGCCAGACCAGCCAGGAAGAGTGCCACCAAAGCCAGCATGAATCCCAGAGGTTCCTCAAAGGCCAGGAAGATCTCTGTCCTGGGCAGGCAACGGTCTCTCGTGTGGCTTGAGTACTGCTCCTTGGGGCACAGAAGACAGCTCTTCATGTCTATGGGAGACACAGAGACACCATCTCTACAGCACTGTATGAACTACACCAGCTCTGAAGGAAGGCATCCTAAGCACTAACTGCTCTTACAGCCTTTCCATCACGTCATGTATTTATGATTTATTCCTGGTGACCAGGGCTGGAATGGCTGATGTTAAAGGCAGAGGCACAAAGAAAAAACCTGCACAGTCTGTATCTGTTTTATGTGAGGAGTTTTGTTTCTGTCTTCAAACAGTTTCTCATATAATTCAAGCTGAGTAGCAGAGGCTGACCATGAATTCCTAAGCCTCCTTCCCCATCCCCTCAAGTGCTGTGCTTATAGGCCTGCACCACTATATTTAACTTATGTTTCTTTATGTGCAAGTTTGTGTGTGTGTAAATGTATTTGAGTAGATGCACATGCTTGTCTGGACCAGAGTTTATCAGATATTATTTCTCAATCATTTCCCCCACCTTATTTTTCTAATCAAACTTATTTGTATATTTTGGTGTGTGTATGTATTGTGTGGGCTAAGGCATGCCTTGGTATGCACATGAAAGTCAGTACAACTGTCAGGAATTTGGTGCTCATCTTGCACTATATGGGTCTCAGGAGCTGAACTCAGGCTATCAGGGTTGACAGTGAATGTTTTGACTGAAGGGCCATTTCCCTAGTCTCAATAACTTTCTTGGAATTGCTTATTTTACTTGTTCAGTGTTTTTTGGTCCATATATATATATATATATGGAAATCATATGCATGCCTGATTTTTGCAGAAGTCAGAAGATGGCATCAGATCCCCTGAAACTGGAGTTACAGAAGATTGTGAGTCCCCATATGGGTGATCCTAACTGCTGAACCTCCTTGCCAGTCCCTCATGATCATATATTTGAGACTGAGTCTCTCATTGAACCTGCAGATCACTGAGTAAACTATAATAACAAGACACAGTTTCCAAGATCCTCTTGTCTCCATCTCCTGAGTGCTGAGATTCAAGGAATGCGCCACCACACCTAGTCTCTTATGTGAGTTTTTAATGTTTCATTTTTTCCTAATAGGTAACAGTAACTAGTCATATTAACAAATGTTTTCAACTGAGTTGTGCCCACAAATTTTATTTTGTAAAGTCCTGTTATTTGGCACCTCAAAATGCCACTGTATTTTGCCATAAAGCAAACTGGAGATTTTCTAATAAAGCTTAAATGAGATCTCCAGAGTAGACCCTAATTCCAATAAGACTGCTATTCTAATAAGAATGGAGAGTTGGGACTGGGTGTGGCTGCACATGACTCTAATCTCAGCACTTGAAAGAAGAGGCAGGTAGATTCCTATCAGTTTGGGGGCAGACTGGTGTCATGTGAGTTCCAAGCCAGCAAGTGCTACATGGTGAACCCTTGTCTCAAAACCAAACAACAAACTAAAAAAAGAGGGAAACACACACACACACACACACACACACACACACACACACACACACACAGTGAGTGGATGACTGTACCAGGGCAAGAGTGAGGCTATACATAACACCAACCCTGATGATAACTTTGCTTTGCATTTCCAGCTTTCAGAATGGTAAAGGAAAAAGTTCTGTAGCTCAAAGAGTATGAGATGTGGTAGTCTACTGCCATTCAACCTCTGGGATGAACCCCACTAATACAGAGGAGAAAGGAAATCACAAAAGAACATTTACCATGCACTTCCACTTACAGGAAGTTGAAAAAGCAAATGAAATTCATCAGTGTGAGCAAAAGCTGTGGTTCTATTACAGGACCAATAGAAGCTTGTGAAAGTAGCTTATGGTTTACCAGGGGAGAATTCATTCTGCAGCCAAATTATGGTCCATGTACTTGTCTGTCTTGATAAAGCATTTAACTAAGAACAGCTATAAGACTATCATTCTAGTTGATGTTCCACAGGAAAACAAAACTTGTGCAACACCTCAGTGCATGGGTGAGGTGGTTTTACTGACAGTCGCTCCCATAGGCTCATATTTTTGAATGGTTAGTTGCTAATTGGTGGACTCTTGGGGATGGATTGGGAGGTGTCGCATTGTTGGATGATGGGTGGCACTTGGGGTGGCCATTGAACATTAGACTCCCACACAAGGCACACTTTTCACCTCTCTGCCAGCCTGATACCTGTAGATCATAAGGTAAGATCTCAGCTACTACTGAAGTGCCATGACTGCCTGCCTGATTTCATGCTTCCTGCCATAATGGTCATGGACTTATGCTTTGATACTCTGAGTAAGCCTCCAGTTAAACGTTTTTTCTTTTAGAAGCTGCCTTGGTCATGGTGTCTCTTCACAACAGTAGAAGTGTAACAAAGACAATGGACAAGTACAGGAGGCTCACAGTGCCCTCTTGACCCTCAGATTCCAGCTCCACATGCCCTTACCTCTTTGGTCTGCAAACTGTCCCTCAGGGCAGGGTCTGCAATCAAAACAGCAGTTGGGGGCTCCCAGCCTGGGCACTTGGCTGAACCCTGGAAGGCAGCTTTCACTGCAGACAGATCTGGGCACCTAGTAACAGTGAGCACAGTGTCACCAGGGACTCTCCAGGAATACAGATGCTAGAAAAGCAGCACAGAATAGATTGCTCACAGCCCACTAGATGAGAGGCCTTTCAGAAAAATGTCTATCCCAGCAGATACCAGACTGGAGAGGTATCTTTGAGTGTAATGGAGGAAGGGCTACATCTGGCTTGTATGGCTAAGGGATTAAAAAAAAACATACCTAAACATTGTGATGAGTTGTCTTTCCAATCAACAATTAGAGGTATAGGAGCAGGAAAGAAGGCTCAGTGGTTCAGATTACTGGCTGTTTTTCCAGAAGAGGAGGGTACAATTTCCAGCATTCACATAGCAGCTCACACTGTAACTCTAGTTCTAGAGGATCCAGTGTCCTCCACAGCATCCACAAGCACCAGGCATAAACATACTACATAAATATACATACTGGGAAAAATTCATATATGCCAATACAACTTGAAAAACAATTTTAAGTATTGGCAGACATTACAAAGAGCTGCCATGCAGTGTTGTTGGGTCATTTTTGCTGGTGTATCAATATCATTCAGAGAAAGATCTCTTGTGAGGTAAAGAGCATAGTCAGTTATAACTGACTGGCCCATCCAGAGCAAGCTGCATCAACTCAATGCTCTTGTAGAGATGCGGAGCCCTGGACTTAGAATTGCCCTGTCACTTTAACACATTAGGACCAGACTTATCAATGCAGTCAGGCAACTCACTTGAAGATCCCCTTTCAAATGGATCATCATCTTGCTCCCTGAAGAGACCTGAGGGTCTATCATGCCTATGTGCACCAATTTGAATATACCCTCAGGGGTCTTCCACCCTTGGAAAATGTCAAATTTTGTCACCAAATCACCACTGGCATCATACATAATCTCACTTCCATCAGGAGTCTTGAAGTGCACCTTCCTGAGGGCATGAAGCAGCTGAGGAAGGAAGGGAGACATTGTACCTTGGCAAGAACCAGTCAGGTGTTTTATCCAAATTACCACATACCAATTGTCTCTGAAGTGACACAGCACAGTGCCACTTCAACCAAGACCTGGCTCCACCAGGCATGAGGAAGATCAAGGACCTGAAATTGTCAGACTAACAAAAATGTTCTAGCTTTAATAAAGTAATAATTCATAATAATCAATCCTGATAATTTTAAACCTCTGTCTCTCACTTTCTCTCTCTCTCTCTCTCTCTCTCTCTCTCTCTCTCTCTCTCTCTCTCTCTGTGTGTGTGTGTGTGTGTGTGTGCGTGCGTGTGTGTGTGTGTGTGTGTGTGTGTGTGTGTGTGCGCGCGCAGCTCCCTCATATTGAGTAATCCAGAGAAAAACTCTCAGGATTGTTCTCTCCTGCTGTCATGCAGGACTCAGGAATCCAACTCATGTTTGGGAACAATTGCCTTTAATCATTAAGTCACCTCAACAGCCTTCAAATTAAACCCAAAACATGACAATGTGGTTGCTGCTCCAGGGTCTCTCTGGCTGTACACTTCTGTCCTCAGTCCTCCCACCACACTCAGTAGACTCCAAATCCTAGCAGGACTTCCACAGACTGGCCCCAGCCCACCTAGACCACCCATTCACACCAAACAGTCTCCCATAATTCATCAGTCCCTCCCATGATGCTCTTCTATTTGCCTCCATTCTAGGGTCTTGACACATGCTGTCCCTGACATCTGCAATGTTATCAGTTCTACACATGGTGAGACTTCTCATCCTCTTGTCCGGAACTCAGGTATTTCCTGACAGAGAAATACCCTTTCCTGTGTGCTAAAATGTCAAGAATGGCCACAAAACTTGGCCACTTGTAATTTTTAATCTGTCACCCTCAGGAAAAAGCTAACAACTATCACTATCCATCTGGTTTAAAATCACATGTACCTTCACCAGGCACACAGAAGAGACTCAGGTCATCTGAGTGAAAGTAATGAAAATGCTAACCTTCATTGGCCACCACTCTCACTGGTGACCTCACCACAGAACAACGTGTCTTCCAAGGGACCCCTTACACATCTGGGCCTACCTACGATAAATTAATAGAAGAAAGGAAGGAAGAAAGGAAGGAAGGAAGGAAGGAAGGAAGGAAGGAAGGAAGGAAGGAAGGAAGGGAGGAAGGGAGGGAGGGAGGGAAGGAAGGAAGGAAAGAAGGAAAGAAGGGAGAGAGAGAGAAAAAATGAATGAATGAATGAATGAATGAATGGGAAGGAAGAAAAGAAGGAAGGGTGGATGGATGGATGGATAGATGGATGGATGGATAAATAGATTGATAGATAGATGAAGATTAAGGGGGAATGACATATATATGTAAATTTATATGTGTATGTGAGTATATAATATTATCAAATAATATTTCTAAAATAGAAAAATAAGTAAGGGCTTAGGAGATGGCGCCAAGTCATCAAAGCTTGAGGATCAGACTTCAGATACCCAGAACCTATGTAAATGTCAGTGGATGTGGCAGCCAATCTCTACTTATATCCTCAGAAGGTGAAGACAGGGGATGCCCAGACCAAGATGGCTAGCAAGACTAGCCTCGTCAACAAGTTCTGGGATTGAGTGAAACACCCTGCCCCAAAGCAAGATAGAAGAGGATTAAATGGTGACTCCTCATCACCCTCAGAACTTCCCACTTGTTGTACACATGAGTGTGCTCCCCACTACATGTGTCTCCATGCCCACACACATATGCCCACATACATGTACCATATAACAAAAAATGAAAAATTAATAAATAGCATTGGATATCTGTTTGATATTCTGATTTGCAGCATGTCTATACTGAAAGTCATTCACTTTTTATCAAATCATAAATTTGGGATATAAAAAAATCTATTCACTATTATCTGAAATATTAATTTTACTAGGCATCCTGTATTTGCTAAGTTAGGCAAACCATGGGGACTTGACTCATCTGAGATCACACACATAACTTGACTCATCTGAGATCACACATATAGCATGGAATCCTTGTCCATTGTTCCTTCTAAGATGTCTCTTCAAAAAAAAAATTATGGCTGGACAGTGGTGGCACAGGTCTTTAATCCCAGCACTCAGGAGGCAGAGCCAGGCGGAGCTCTGTGAGTTCGAGGCCAGCCTGGGCTACCAAGTGAGTTCCAGGAGAGGCGCAAAGCTACACAGAGAAACCCTGTCTCGAAAAACCAAAAAAAAAAAAAATGTCTCTCAGTTCCAAGTAGGAGGCATCAATGCTGGAGCATGCATGCAGTCAGCTTTATCTCTATACCCTACTAGGAACCAATGTCCTCTTCCCCAAACATACCTGAATCACCCATCCACACATGCCTCTCTCACCTGCCAGGGTTGGAAGTCCTCAGAGTCGGTTACTTTCCCATGCTGGTGCCCATGGGTTATCATGTCTTGCAGGGCATGAGCAATGCTGTAGACAGCTGTGTAAGCAACATCAGTTTTACTCACTTCTGGGAAAGCATACTGCTTGTTTTTCAGACTCTCATTTCCTGAGCACAACTGGACACCTTCTGTCACTGTGCTGCTCTGGTGGGGCCATTTACAATCAAAGGTGAACTCCCAGAACTTCTTTATAAACATGTCTTCTGGGGTCTGGCTGGGCTGCAGGTGAGCAAGGAAATCAGGGAAGCCAGTTGCCCTGCTGCTGTGATACAGAAGACCAAAGGTGCTGTGTAATACCCGGGAAATGCCGGGAATGGTCAGGGCAAAAGCCATGTGCAGAGTGTCCTTGCTGACCCAAACCTGGTCTGACAGAGTGGTGCCCAGTAAGCCATACAGGATGGGCTGGAAATTTGCATTGCTTAGGAAAACCAGAACAGCCCTGGCTGTGGATTTTTGCATATTCTGGACAATCTCTTCAGTCTTCCCCAAAGACTCATGGGAAGCAACATGGAGGATGACCTCAATGCACACACCAGCTCTGCTCAGCTCCTGAGTGGCCAGAGAGCTGGCCTGCTGCCCATATTCATCATCATGGGCCAGAATGATCACCCAGGACCACTGAAAGTGAATTATCAGCTGGGTCACTGCAAGGGAAGATGTGAGGTCACTAGTCACAGTTCGCAGGAAAGATGGGAACTGGATCTTGTCACTGAGGCTGGGTAGTGAGGATGAATAACTGACCTGTCAAGGAAGAACCAGGATAGATGAGTGGATGAGATCTGGACTTAGGCATGGGCTGGTGATCTGGTTTAAATGTGTGAAGGAAGGGGATGGAGAGGACCCATGTTGTTCTTGCAGAGGACCCATGTTCAATACCCAACACCCACATCAGGTTGCTCACATTTGCCTGTAACTCCAGCTCCAGGAAATCCGATACCATCTTCTGGCTTCCTCCTGCATCTATAGCATAGACTCATATATATATATATATATATATATATATATATATATATATATATATACTCATATATATATATAAAATTTTAAAATATAAATAATTTTCAGGAAAGAACTTGAGCATCCTGATTTGAGAAGAGAACTGACTCCCAAAAGTTGTCTTGTGACCTCCACTTGGGCAACATGGCTTCAGTGTTAAGTGTAAATAATAATAATAATAATAATAATAATAATAATAATAGATAAGGGGCTGGATGGATGGTGCAGTGTTTAACAGTATTACTGTTGTTTCATACAACTTGGGTTTACTTCCCAGCATCAACATCTGTAACTCCACTTCTAGGGAACCCAATGACCTTTTATGACTTCCGTAGGCATCAGGACACATGTGGTACATACATATACACATGAGGTCAAAATACTAATACCCATTAAAAAAATAGCTAAATCTTTAAAAATACTTTTAAATGAAAAGGAACTTTCTCAGTTACTTCATCAATGTATCTACACATGTAGGAGAACCGTGTGGGACATGGAGAACATTTGCAGGGAGCCTGGCTCCACAGCAGAGCTGCTCACTAGTGTGACCATCACATCATTTCCACTATCAGCATTAAGGGACCGCACTACACTCAGGAAGGAAGAAGACTTTCAGCAACTCACCTGGGGAAACTTGTAGAGCCCCAGAAGTCTGGCCATGGAGACAGACAGGGATGACCGTGTGTCCCCAACCAACGCAGCCTGAGGAGAGCCATGCTGGCATGTGTAGTTGGGGATGGGCTCCTCCTGCCTCGTGAGGAAGCTCATTGTCTCATGGAGGGCTCCATGCACTGTGTCCCCAGAGTTTCGAATAGAGAAGCCCAGAGTTACATTGGGCAGCAAGTGAGCACTCCTATTAATCTCCTCGATGGCAAAGACGAAACTCTGGGCCACCCGGTAGCCCCAGTTGGAAACGCTGAGGGAAAGAGAAGTCCACATTCATCACTCATGGTGGGGTAAATGGAACAAGAACAAACACCAGGACTCAAGGGATAAACGTAAAACATACATATGCACAAACACTTATACATAAATGTGCAGAGGAGCACAGTTCAGAACACATAAAGGAGAGCCTGAGGAAACCTGGAGACAGTAATCAGAAGGGACAGTTTAAGAAGACAGGAGGAATAATTAAAGATATATTAAATAATCTGGGGTGTGGTGGCATACTTGTTTAATGCAAGCACTCAGGAGGCAGAGGTAGGTGGATCTTTTTGAGTCAGAGACCAGAATGGATTACATAGCTACACCCAGGAAGCCAGAGCTACATAAAGAAACCTTGTCCCAAGGAAACAAAGAAAAAAATATAATGTGTAGTATAGCAGTTTGAATGGAATTGACCTCCATAAGCTCATAGGGAGTAGCACTATTAAGAGGTGTGACTTTGTTGGAGTAGGCATGACCTTGTTGGAAGAAGTGTGTCATTGAAAAGTGTCTCTTTTGCTTAAGTTTTGCTCAGTGTCACAGGCAACTTCCTGTTAGCCTTCTGATCAAGATATAGCCAGCACCATGTCCACTGCACACCACCATGCTCCCTGTAATGATGATAATGGACTGAAACTCTGGAACTGTAAGCTGCCACTTCTGTTAAATGTTTTCATTCATAATAGTTGACATGGTCATGGTGTCTTTTCATGGCAATAGAATACCTAGCTAAAACACATAGTATGGTTGGTTATAATCAATAGAAACTAACATCTATTTCAGAAGTGCTGTAACTAAGCACCAGAAGACAGGGAGAAGAGATGTGAAATGCTGTCTTCAGGACATGACTCAGACATTGCAGAAATGTAAGCCTGTCAGCAGCCAATCACACATTGGAAAATTCTTTGTTGGACCTACTCTTCTCTGCTGAACTATTGGCAATTAACATATTTTGGGGGAAAGACACACATTGTCTTCAGTCATGTACCTGCTAGGTGAACCCACCAAGTTCCAAGGGTCAGTTCCAAACCACATCCACACAAACAGCTATGGTTAAAATCAGTGGGTCACAAAACAAAAAGGCATGAATGAAAAAAGGAGGGAATGTCAGGTGTAGAAAGAAAAGAGGCTGGGAGAATGAGAATAAACAAAATGCATTATAGATACATATGATAACTTCAAAAAACACATGTAATAAAATTTTAAAACATATACAAAAGCAACACTAAATGGACTCAATGGGCCACCTTTATATATTTGTTTATATATTGTTTGCATATATATATAAATCAATAATAAAGAATAAAAGGCTGTTGTCCAATGTCTTTCTGTATGCTATGACTTTGTGTTGCTCCCATTGTCTAATAAATAAAGTTGTTTTGGCCTGTGGCAAGACAGCTTAGAGGTAGGCAGGAAACCCAAGCAGAGAGACAGGAAGAAGAGAGGCAGAAAGAGACTCCAGCCAGCCGCCCAACAAGCACCATGTAATGGGACACAAGTCTAGCCACAGAACACGTGGCAATACACAGATTAATAGAAATTGGTTAATTTAAGTTGTAAGTGCTAGCTAGTAAGAAGCCTGAGCCATAGGCCATATAATTTACAATTAATATTAAACCAATGAGTGATTATTTTATAAGCAGCTGAGGGACCACAGGCCTAGTGGGACCAGAGGAAACTTCTGGCTACAAAAGGCCATAAATTTGAAGGGAGGAGGCATATGGGAGGTGTTGGAGGAAATAGAGTGCATATGTATATATATGGGGGGCGTGTAAGACAAGGTCTCTCTGTGGGGCCATGGTTGGCCTGGAATTCAAAGATATCCACCTGCCTCTGCCTCTTGAGTGCTGAGATTAAAAGCAAGTGCCATCACATAGAACTAATTTTGCTAAATTTTAATTAATTTTTAAAAGGTTAATGTTGAAAGTATATTTGTTTTCATTTTGAGGCAGAGTCTCCACATCACCCACTCTGACCTCATAGTCACTCTATAGCCTAGAATAATACTGACTCCTTTTATGTGAATATATTTATATTTATGCACATAAGTTTCAGGCCAAGATTGACTTCTAGTATCTTTTTTAAACATGCTCAGTGTGTGTGTGTGTGTGTGTGTGTGTGTGTGTGTGTGTGTGTGTGTGTTAGAGGTGGTACCTGTGTGCATGGGTATTTCCCCTTGGGGGGAAAAGACTGACGTGATTTCACTATAACTTACACAATTGCTTCTCCATATTTTAAAAACATTATTCTGTGTGCATGATGTGTCTGTAGCCCAAAACATGTTACAACACATGGAGGTCAGAAAAGAACTTTGTGAGTCAATTCTCTCCTTCCATTTTTATGTGAGTTTTAGGGAGAGCTCAGGTCATCCATAAAGCTTGCATGCCAAGCACTTTACCCCATAAGGCATCTCAATGGTCCTTCTTCACCTTATTTTTGAGACAGGTTATCCCACTGAACATGGACCTCATCCATTCACGTAGGCTGGCCAGTGACCTTTGGAATCTGCCTGTCTAACTATTCCTAACCAGGGATACCATGCTAGGTGTTCACCTGGGTGCTAGGAATCAAACTCAGGTCTTCATGCTTACACAGCAGACACGTGACCAACTCAGGCATTTCTTCAGCCCCTAAGACCTTCACTTTCAGGTAGTCCTGTCTCTGCTTCCCATGTTAGATTTGAAATGTTCACATCACCAAAAAATAAGTACACGAAGTGATGGGTTTGTGAGTGGGGTAAGCATGATTAGTCATTCTATAATGTGTACATTTCTTAAAATATTGTATCTTACCCAATATATACATAACATTATTACCCATTGGCTTAACAAACAACATGGGATCCAGGTATGGTGGCACACAGTTTTGATTCCAGCACTCAGGTTGGGGAGGCAGGAATATAGGAATATAGATAGGCTAGCCTCATCTACACAGTTAGAACCTGTCTTAAAAAAAAAAAAAAAAAAAAAAAGGACAGCCAGTGTAACCAGTGTGGTGGCTCATGCTTGTAATCCTGTATTTGATGCTAGCCTGAACCACACAAAAAGTTCCAAGGTCATCTCAGAACAAAGAGGACTACTGTCTCAAAATTTTTTTAAAGTTGTTAAACTAATGTTAAATGTGAAAATGCACACGTGAAACTCTCTTGCATTTGAGGCTGAATACAAAATGATAGCAGTTTCTTTAGAAAATACTCTAACAACCCTTTTTGACTCAGGTTTCATTATGTAACCCAAAGTTGCCTGAAACTAACAATTCTCCTGCCTCAGCTTCCTGAGTGCTATGAGTACAGACATACACTCTATACTCAGCTATTAATACAAATGAAAAATTTAAATACAGCCACTTAAGAAATAATAGTAACAAAAAAGCTTGTATTGGACACTACTGTGTGTAACAGTATAGTGGAAGCTAGGGAAAAAATCCAAAAGGGTGGAGGGAGTTGTGTTTTGGGCTCTTTTCATAGAGTTGAATCCGCAGCACCTCATAAAGTCAGTGTGGTTATACACTCCTATAATCACAGCAACCAGGAGTTAGAGGCAAGAGGAACAGAAATTCAAGGTCATCGTCGACTACCTACTGAATTAGAGATTACATGACCCTTAGAAAAAACAAGCAAATGGAGTACAGTACAGATGAATGATTAAGGCTGTTAAGTGATAAAAATCTATTATTTTCACATTAATTCATTCAACAAACACACCTACCTAAAGACTATTTTAGGAACCAAGGATATACAAAAGAATCAAGAATCCCAGCCTGGCCTGTGGAGTACATACATTACAGCCAGTATATGAGCAGACTATACTTCAGCCTGATACAAACAAGAAAGTCAGACGACAGATGTGATGTAAAAGCTATTGCATGTATACACAGAGAAATGTAGTGGCCATCTAGCTGGGATTCCAAGAATCAACGCTTATCTAAGGTTTCACAAGATCTTGTAAAGCTGCTTCTGAATTTCAGAGAATCCTATCCCACATCCAGCACTTACCCTGAAACTAGAAGTCCAGATGGTGGGGAAGTGAAGTCAGACAGGGTACCATTAGAGAAACGAAAGATGGAGAAGCTGCCCCCCACTATTACATCTCCAGGGTGGTCAAAGCGAGGTCTCTGCCTTGGCAACAGCCAGGCTCTTGGTGCAGAAAAGGCAGACCCAGAGAGACAGCCAAACAGAACAGGAAGGAGAGTACACAGCCACATGTCTGCTGGGGGCCAGGCAGCCAGTGACAGGACAGCCCCACATGGGGCAGCAGCTAGCAGTGAAGGGGGATTTTATCTGAGAGATTTCCCTTGATCAAGGACCTCAGGCTAAGACCACACTGGGAGCTCTAGGCCTGCAGACTGTGGGGAGAATACTGATCGGGAGGTGGTGGAGGTGGGTGGTCACTAAATCCCAGAGCCATTAAAAGTTTTATCCCCTTCTCCTGAGGCTTTGTGGCCCCTCTGCATCCAAGGTCACAGCTCTGGGCATCATCTGCAGACTACAGGAAGAGCAACAACAGGTCTGACTGTCTCCTGGGGGGCTTACAAACACAGAATCAGCTGTGCTCGGGGCACTGTTTTGCAGTGAGACTCAGGTAGGTACAAGAAGCAAACAGCCAGGTGGCTGAAGTGAAATATTTCTTTCACACTCTATGTTTCTATACTATGTTGATCCACATAGTCTCTGTGGTCTTTGCAGTTCTTTAAAAATTTTTCAAAAAACTTTTATCATGGAGCATATGGACATACATAAAACCAAACAGCAGGAAAAATACCCCTATCTTTGTAGAGTCATGATAAATCCTCCCAAGTGACTAAGCCTTTATTCTATCATTTGAAAACAGATCCCAAGGCTGTCAAAGGTGGTTTTCAGGCAAAAATCACTTGATACACAAACCTGACAACTTGTGTGTGTTTCCCAAGAACCCACACAGAAGAAGAAGGAGAGGACCTACTCTACAAAGTTGTCCTCTTTCTCCACCTGAAAGCCACCACACACACACACACACACACACACACACACACACACACACACACACACGCACGCACAGAGAGAGAGAGAGAGAGAGAGAGAGAGAGAGAGAGAGAGAGACTTCATACATACACAAACAGATATATTCAAGTAAGAAGACAAATTTCAAACTCTGTTACTCCAACAGATAGGTATAATTCTCTAACAGAACTAGAATCCCCTTATAGAAGTTAAAAATAGAACCAAAGTGATGGCTCAGCTTCTTAGCAAGTAAAGACAGCCTGATGACCCTCATTAAATCTCCAGACTCTGTGTGATTAGAGAAGAGAACTGACTTCTGCAACCTACCCTCTGATCTCCTCATATGTGCCGTGGCACTTGAATGTCCAAAAACCCAGACCCACACATGACACCAATCTGCCAATCATGGGAATGGAGGAGAGGGGATGGGGGGAAGGTAGGGGTGGAGCCAGGAGGGGGGAGGACAGGGGAACCCATGGCTGATGTGTAAAATTAAAACACAAATATAATAAAAAACGAAGTAAGTAGAATAAATGAGCAATAACTCCAGTGCACTGATATTTCAGCCTACCTGTATCTAACTTCCACTTTAAAAAGTTTGACCTTTTCTCAGATTAGAATATAATGAAAGTCCACACTCTGTAATAGATGGATAATTTTATTTTTTATTAACCAATTAATTTCTTCCAATACCCATCATAGCCCACCTCTCTCCTTGTCATCCCCCCAGTCTCTCCACCCTCAACCTCCCCCTTACCTCCCATCAAGTCCCTCTCCCCTCTCTCCAAAAAAGAGCAGTCCTCCCATGTATATCAGTGAGCCATGGCACACCAAGCCACAGCAAGACTAGGCACCTCCTCCCCACCACCAACACTAAGGCTGGACAAGGCAACAGTCGAAGGAAAGGGTCCCAAAAGGAGGAAACAGAGTCAGAGACATCTGTGCTTCCTGTTAGGAGTCTCACAAGAAGATCAAGCAACACACCTGTAGAAAATGTGCAGAGGATGTAGGTCAGACAAATTCAAGTTCTCTGGTTGTCACTCAGTCCCTGTGAATTCCTATGATTCCAGGTCAGTTGATTCTGTGAGTTTTCTTGTGGGGCCCTTGGCCCCTCTGGCTCCCCAAATCCTTCCCCCCCTCCACAGATTTCAAATAATAATTTTTAATATTAACTTTATTGAACATAATTCACATAGTGTGAAATTCATCCATTTACAGTACACAATTTTGCAATGTGGAAGCACAGCTAAAATCCTAGTACTCAGGACACTGAAGCAGAAGGATTGCTACAAGTTTGAAGCCAGCCAGGAGGATGTAGAAAGAGCCTGTCATAGATAGATAGATAGATAGATAGATAGATAGAAAGAATGATAGATGATAGATACATAGAATGATAGATGATAGATAGATAGAATGATAGATAGATAGATAGATAGATAGAATGATAGATAGATAGATAGATAGAATGATAGATAGATAGAATGATAGATAGATAAATGATAGATGATACATAGATAGATAGATAGATAGATAGATAGATAGATAGATAGAAAGAATGATAGATGATAGATAGATAGATAGATAGATGATAAATTGAATGAATGAATGAAAATAAATAAATAGATAGATAGATAGATAGAAAGATAGATGATAGATAGATAGATAGAATGATAGATGATAGATAGATAGATAGAATGATAGATTATTGATAGATAGATAGATAGATAGAATGATAGATTATTGATAGATAGATAGATAGATAGATAGATGATAAATTAAATGAATTAATGAAAATAGATAGATAGATAGATAAAATAAAGGAGATGACAATTTAGTGGTCATTGGCATATTCTGGACCCTTACAACCATTACAAGGTCATTTTTTAATTAAGCATGGGGTGCAGTATGAGCATATGAGTGCAGGTGCACACAGAGACCAGGGTGTTGGATCCACTGGAGCTGGAATTACAGGTGGCTGTGAGCTGTCTCACATGCGTTCTGGCAGCCAAACTGAGGCCTCTGGAGGAGCGAGTGCCCTGAACCACTGATCCACCTCTACAGCCCCACCAAACAAATTTCTGACCTTCAGTGCCCCAGAAAGAAATACTGCACCCTTTAGTCTACACACCTCACCTCCAATGTCCCCTCCACAAACCTCAAAAAACACTATTCTAATATGTGTCTTTCTGGGTTTGCTTCTTCATGAATTGGAATATTAAAATGCATAATGTTCATTTTCTCGCTCCCTAAACACAGTGTAAAATTCTCAGTCTTTAACCACATATTAAACAGTATTCTCTTTATTTTATATTTATTTCTTATTGCAAAATAATATACCAGTGATGAGTAAGTCACGCCATTCATAAACTGATAAATATTTTGAGTGTTTCGACTTTTAGTGCCTAAATAAGGCTTCCCTGAAGGTTCATTTACAGTCCTTGCAGACATGTTTTTATTTTTCTTAATTATATCTACAAGTGAGATTGCTAAATTACATGGTAAGTCTGTGCAGTAACTGGCAGTAAAAGGTTCTATCTTCACTCCTAATGATCTCAAAACAAATAGGAGAAATCAATGATCAGCCTGTCAATTCCTCACACCCTCAGCAACACTTGACATCATCATCACTTTATCACCTTCTTCACAATTTACATTTATATTTTGTGTGTATGAAGATAGGGGGTGCTTCTAGTAGCAAGCAGAGGTAACACAGCAACATAATGATGTCAACTCTCTCCTTCCAACATCTGGGTCCTCTGTATCAAACCCAGGTTGCCAAGTTTAATGGTAAGTGCTTCTAACCATTGAACATCTTGTCAACTCCCCTTTCTAAATGTCTTAATTGTGCTAAATTTTAGCAATACATAGAAAGAATATAGTAAATAACCATCTATGTGATCAATATCAAGTGACAGTCATGAGTGTTTTGCTAAAAGTATCTCACTTTAATCATGATCTTTCTTTTAAATACCTTTTGATCCATACAAAATCAGTGAGAAAAAATCACATGGGTAGTCCAGGTGACTTTCACAAGTACTAGATCATGAAGCTTTGTGATGTGGATCTGGGAACACACCTTCTCTGGAGCACCTCACTCTGCCTCTCCTGCTGTGCCTGGTGGCCTTGCCTTAGCCACACAGCAGTGTTCCTCTCTGGTTTCAGCAAGATGATGTAGCACTTGGGGATGAAGATGCCACCCAGAAGGCCAGCAGTGGAGGCCAGGATAGAGAAGATCTCTACAGCCACAGTGGACTTGCCCCAGGCACTGTGGTACAGGGGCAGGAAGGCTGTCCAGACACTGCAGAAGAGCAGCATGCTGAAGGTCAGGAATTCAGTCTCATTAAAGACATCTGGCAGGCCTCTGGCCAGAAAAGCTACAGAGAATGTACCTGCTGCCAGGAAACCCAAGTAGCCCAGATGCTGCCAGAACCCTCCTGGCACTGGATGACAATGTGCTGGGGCTCTGAGACCATATCCCTGTCTGGGAATGATGGGGAGGTGGCCAGCCAGACCCCACAAAGAACAACCTGCATGAAGGAAGCAATAAGGACCACTGAGGAGGAAGCCCCAGGGCTCAGGCATACCCGGATCCTGTCCCCTGGCCTGGTGACCCTGAAGGCCAGGACCACTGTGAGAGTCTTGGCCAGAACAGAGGACATGGTCACCGTGAACACCACAGCAAAGGTGGTCTGACGGAGGAGGCATGTCATGACACTGGGTCGCCCAAGGAACAGCAAGGCACACAGGGCACAGAGGCAAAGAGAGAGCAGGAGTAAGTAGCTGAGACTTCTGTTGTTGGCCCTGACCACAGGGCTGTCTCTGTGCTTCAGGAACACTCCCAGAACCAGGGCAGCCAGACCAGCCAGGAAGAGTGCCGCCAAAGCCAGCATGAATCCCAGAGGTTCCTCAAAGGCCAGGAAGATCTCTGTCCTGGGCAGGCAACGGTCTCTCGTGTGGCTCGAGTACTGCTCCTTGGGGCACAGAAGACAGCTCTTCCTGTCTATGGGAGACACAGAGACACCATCTCTACCACACTATATGAACTACACCAGCTCTGAAGGAAGGTTAATTGTGAAATTATTAGGGCCACTCCATGTAGTTAAAAGGGAGGTTTATTTTGTGGGGTAACCTACAAATGAAGAGATAGGTTGCAGGGTCTGGGAAAGGTATGGCGCAGTCAGGTGGTGTTCTCTGGAGAACTCTGCTTGGTCTACCTCCAGTGTCCTGGGTCCTGGAACCAAGAGAAGCCTCTCCTCTTGATCCTAGGGCTTCAGCATCCTCCTTCAGCCCCGCCTTGTGGTCATGACCATTACCGAAGCCTCAATGGGGGTTGGAACTTCCAGGCCAAGGCTGGGATGGCTACCCACTATATCTCCCCCTTTTGTCTAAATAAGAAGGTTCTAACCTAATACAAGACTATATACAAAGAAATGGTCATCAAATATTTTCCAGGAGTAATGAGGGATAATGACATAGATAAGTTGGAATTATAATAAATGCAAACAATATCAAGCAAAAAACACATATTAAAACCCTGGGAAGTCTAGAGCATGGGTAGGTGGCATGTTACAAAGATCATTCCAAAAGGTGTTCTATCCTAAATAACCTGAGTCTAATACTTAATATATTCTATCTAAGTTATTATATATGTATATATAATAAGTTGTAACTGTAACTGCTAGCAAGAGTTTCCACCGAAAACCTGAAAAAAAAAAAAAAAGATTCTAAAACGGAGCTAAAAACAGCTTCCTAGTTGTCTCTCTCAAGTTAGCAGCAGCCTGCCAGTTTGAGCTAATATGGCGGGTTCCTGGCATGCACGTCTGACCTGCAGTGTGGAGGTAATGAGGAGTCTACAAACAGCACTTTACTCTGCTACATGGTGGATTTAGCCTTTGCTAGTTAAAAAAAAGAAAAAGTTTCTGGGCTATGTACTGCTTTGATAGAACTGCTTCTGATAGTTGATGGTACACATGTCTCCAGACCCAGAGCTGGCGGTAAACTGTACCACCGCCATGTTGGGAAGCTGAGGTGGGCGGAGCCTGCAGCCACAGTGGTGTTTCAGTCTTACAAAGATGGATATTACACAGAGAATCTGGTTTGTGTTGTCTTTGGGATTTTTAACTGCAGAAAAAGATTTGATTGTAAAAGCTGTTGAGTTAAACAAATATGTAAATTTTAAAGATACCTTGACTTCAAAATTTGGACATAAGGATATGTTGCTTCGGAAAAGAGTCTCTGCTTTTGTTTATACAGAAAGCCAGAGGCTGTGGATTTGTTCCAGATTAAGATACATCGGGTTTGATCAGCCAAGACCACCTGAAAGGTCTCCGAAGACAACATGGTCCAAATGATCCAACATCCAAAATGGTTTCTAAGCAACTGGCTCAGAGGTTTACCCTCACAGACTACTCCATAATCCTAAAATTTTCTTTATGTACCCATAAGATACAGCGCCCCCTCCAGCAGGACGTAGTAAGAGAAACTATGCCCACATTCCCAAAATTATCAAGCTGGCTTTGGAGATGGAATTGGCTCACTCCTTCTCTAAACCCAGACATATTGCTAAAAGAAAAGGTTAAGAGATTCTTGTGTCCCAAATCAGAAGAACCCTCTGATGTGGGACAGAGAAAAACCAATATTTTTATTTAAATCAGGTTGATTATAAATGTGATCTTTTTCTAAAGAAAAAAGGGGATATGATATAGATATAATAGGATGAAAGGGTAGATTAATGAACTTACTTTTAACGAACAACAACTTGTTTAAAATGTTTTACATTGGTATAGATTTTAGTCTATTGATATAAACTTAAAGTTAATTTAGTTATACTGTATATATACTTCTACTCTCGTTTAAGGTATTATGTTTATGCAACTCATTTAAATAGTAATGGATAATTAAAATAGATTAATAATTAGTCATCTATGATCATCAAACTTGTATATAACATGTTAGTTAAGTTTTCTAGGTATACATAGATATATTCCAGATAGATAGGTAATCCTCAAACACTTCAAAGACCTATAGAATATGGCATTTAAAATATTTTTTAAAATTTAGACTTTCTGGACAGTGAGACATGTCTGGTCCTGGCAGGATTGATTTACTTCAGAGAGGAGGATGGCCATCGAAGACACTTCATATGGAGTTTATCTTCACCTTGGCAAAAATAGCCATTTGAGCAAGAAACTGTTCTTGCCTGGACTGCTTGATCGATTGAACATGCAGGACCCACAGAAAGGTGACCATTGAACTTTGCTTAGCAAAATGGTCTTTCAGGTTCCTACTTCACAGAGGAAACTGCCAGACATTCTACAGGACACTAAGAGAAGTGACCGAGAGACTCTAGCCCTGTGGGCTAAAGACAGATGCCCCAACTTTACAAAGGAACATTAGGTGACTGTTCAGGCTGCCAGCTGTCTCTGTCTACCCTCCAAGACTCCCAAAAGTTGCTTGCATCCTTCTCCCGGTTCTCAGGTAATATATCCTTCTGAGGTCTTTGATGTGGTTGAAGACTAGATAGTTATAATTTTCTCAATTATAATAAAAGATAAGTTAGATATAAAACCTTAGGCTCACAAATATAAGATAGATAGGATATCTTCTTTAACATTGTAACTCTAATTCTTGCTTGATAATTGTTTTGTTATCTGAAATTTTACTATATAAAAGTTAAAACCTTGCTTTTTGAAAAAAAAAGAAAAGGGGAAGTGCTGTGGGATGTTCTATATGTCAAATGTGTTGTTCTGATTGGTTAAAATAAATAAAGTGCTGATTTACCAGTAGCCAGGCAGGAAGGACAGGGTAGGCAGGACAAGGAGGAGGAGAATTGTGGGAAGTGGAAGGCTGGGTAGAGAAATACTGCCAGCCGCTGCCATGACAAGGAATATGTAAGATACTGGTAAGCCACCAGCCACATGGCAACTTATAGACTAAAAAAAAATGGGTTAATTTAAGATAGAAGAAGTAAATAACAAGAAGCCTGCCATGGCCATACAGTTTGTAAACAATATAAGTTTCTGTGTGTTTACTTGGTTGGGTCTGAGTGTCTATGGGCCTGGTGGGTGAGAGAGATTTGTCCTGACTGTGGGCCCGGCAGGAAAACTCTAACTACAGAAGGTGTCCTAAGCACTAACTGGTCTTACAGCCCTCCCATCGAGTCATGTGTTTAGGATTTATCCTAGTGTGCATGGCTGGAAAGGCTGATATTAGATACAGAGACACAAAGGGAAAAACCTGCACAGTCTGCATCTGTGTTAAGTGAGGAGTTTTGTTTCTGTCTTCAAACAGTTTCTCATGTAACTCAGGCTGGCCTTGAAGTTCTTGAGTAGCAAAGGATGACCTTGAACTCCTAAGCCTCATCCCACATCCTCTCAAGTGCTGTGATTATATGCCTGTACCACTCACTATACCTAATTTGTGTGAGTTTGTGTATGTGCAGATTTGTGTGTGCACACATGTATGTAAGTCGATGGACATACTTGTCAAGACCAGACATTATCATCAGATATTTTTGCTCAACCACTTCCCCTTCCTTATTTTCTAATCAAACTTATTTGTTTATTGTTTGTGTGTATGTTCACATGGGCTCACACATGCCAAGGTGTGCAAGTGAAGGTCAGTACAACTGTCAGGAATTGGGAGCTTACCTTCCCTGTGGGTTCCAGGTGCTGAACTTACACTGTCAGGGTGTTTGCAGAGGGCTGAAGAGGAACTTAAGCAGCTGCAGGGATCTTGATGTCGGAGCAGGCTGTGTGAGAAGGAAATGACTGTCTGGTACATTGGCCACTGTTCTTATTTTAACCTTTTTTGCGAAATTGCATGTTGCTATCCCATAGGTCAAGTGCTCAGAAGATTGTATAATCATTAACAATAAAAATAGATTATGCTTGCTTTGGTATTAAGTCTAGGATAGTTCCTGTGTTCAGTAAAAAATGATGAAGAATATATTAGTGATTTTCTAAGAATAACCTTTGGAACCATGAGAACATTTTGTATTGGGTGATTTCCCCTTTTCTTTCTGTTCCCACTTACTTATGATAATAAAAGACTGAGGTTACCAGGACAAAAGCAGAAGCTAAGAAGAGCTAGGGAAGCTGTAGCAGAGAAGCTACTTAGCAACTGGAGAAGCCCGAAATGACCTGTCAGCTTGTACTAGCACTGTCTCTGAGTCCATACTGTGCCTTCCAAATATCCCATCCTTCTGAACCCCAAAACTGCTGAGGCTGGTCCCTGTCAGTTGCAGACATGGGAATCCTCAGTCTTTGTGGAACAGGAAGCAAAGAACATACAGGAAGTGGGACCATAGTATTAAACCCTAAGATGCATCCATCTGCACTGGCCATGCTCCTAAAGGTTACATAACCTTCTAATACAGGCCCACAGCTGGGAGTGAGGGTTAAGTCTTCACACACATGAGAGTATTTCATAATCAAAGGTATATGAACTGATAAATGAATAAGTAAAACGTGGTCTTTGCATACAAAGGATTATAATTATTAATAGAGAAAGAAATGTTGGCTCTTGCTACGGCTTGGAAGAATCTGGAAGACATGCTCAGTGAAAGAGGCCAGGCCAGATAGCTACCTAGAGTGTGATTCCACCATGAGAATGGACCAAATGGGTCAAGTCCACAGAGACAGAGAGGAAACTAGATGTTGTCTCAGGGTAGAAATGATGGAATGTTGTACCAATGGGCTTAAAAGGGGGTGGCTCTTTGCAGGAAGATGAATTTTATTTGTGGCATTCATGCTAAGATAAAAGTCACTGAATTGTTCACCTTAAATGGAGAAATTATCCTCAAGTCACCTCTTAAACCTATGAACTGAAGAGGTGATTGTCTTATATGGCCAACCTTATGGGAATGACACTCATGGATGGGTTACAGGGGGGTAGATGGGAACAAATGGCAGGAGCCCAATTACCTAGACTCAAATCCCAGCTCTAGTACCTACAGCCAGGAGAGCTTACTCTTAAGATGTGCTTTTGGTTTTATTGGTTTGTTTTCTCTGTGGACTGGGAAGATGTCTCTGCAGGTTTGCCACCAAGCCTGGAAACCTGAGTTTAATCCCCAGAACCAACATAGTAGAAGAAAGGAACTGACTCTCAAAAGTTGTCTTCTGACATAAAGATGAGCACAATAGCACTGGTGTTGGGTACACACACACACACACACACACACACACACACACACATTAATAATAATAATGATAATAATAAAATCAGTAGAGATGGCAGAATAGCTAACAGTAGGTACTATTCTTTCAGAGGATCTAGGTTCAATTCTCAGAATCCTCACAGCAGCCAAAACCTATCACTCCAGTTCTAGGAAATCCAGTGCCCTCTTCTGATTTCTATGAGCACCAGGCACACATGTAATACATATGTATACATAAAGACAAAATACACATGCATATAAAATAAAAATAGGTAAATCTTTTAAAATATTTTTTAAAAAGAATTGTCTAAGTATCCTCATCAATGAGAGGGACAGTAATTCTCTCCAATGTATCTTCACATGTAGGAGAACCGTGTTGGACATGGAGAACATTTGCAGGGAGCCTGGCTCCACAGCAGAGCTGCTCACTAGTGTGACCATCACATCATTTCCACTATCAGCATTAAGGGACTGCACTACACTCAGGAAGGAAGAAGACTTTCAGCAACTCACCTGGGGAAACTTGTACAGTCCCAGAAGTCTGGCCATGGAGACAGACAGGGATGACCGTGTGTCTCCAACCAACGCAGCCTGAGGAGAGCCATGCTGGCATGTGTAGTTGGGGATGGGCTCCTCCTGCCTCGTGAGAAAGCTCATTGTCTCATGGAGGGCTCCATGCACTGTGTCCCCAGAGTTTCGAATAGAGAAGCCCAGGGTCACATTGGGCAGCAAGTGAGCACTCCTATTAATCTCCTCGATGGCAAAGACAAAACTCTGGGCCACCCGGTAGCCCCAGTTGGAAATGCTGAGGGAAAGAGAAGCCCACATTCATCACTCATGATGGGGAAAATGGACCAAGAACTAACACAGTGACTCAAGGGATACATGTAAAGCAAACATCTCCACAAACACTTGTACACAAATGTGCAGAGGAACACAGACAGAACACATAAAGGGGAGCCAGAGAGAATGTGGAGACAGTAATCAGAGGGGACACTTTCAGGAGACAGGAGGGATAATTTAAGATATATTAAATAAGCTGCATGTGGTAGGACACTTTTTTAATCCCAGCACTCAGGAGGCAGGCAGGTGGATCTTCCTGAGCTAGAAACCAGCATGGATTACATAGCCAGACTCAGGCACCAAACCTACATACAGAAACTCTGTGTCATCAAAACAAAGCAAAAATCTATTGCATTGCATGGCTGATTACAATCAATAGAAACTAACATCTGTTTCAGAAGTACTTAAGAAGAGCCAAAAGACATGAAGAAGAGATGTAAACTGCTGTCTTTAGAACATGACTGAGATAGTGCTGACATGTGAGCCTGTCAGCAGACAATCATGCACTGGGAAATTCCTGTGTGGCCCTACTCTTTGCCTGCTGAACTATTGTCAACCAATGTATTTGGGGAAGAAGACATCATTGTCTTCAATTATTTACCCAATAGTTGAACCCACAAACTCCAAGAACAGTTCCAAACCTGCAACCACACAGATAGCCCTGGTTAAAATCCCTGGATCACAGCCCAGTGGTTGTGGCACATGCCTTTAATTCCAGAATTGGGGAGGAAGAGGCAGGTGAAACTTTGTGGTCCAAGACCAGCCAGGCCTAAAAAGTGAGTTCTTAAATACCAGGGCTAAACAGAGAAATCTTGTCTGGAAAAAAACAAAAACAAAAGAAAGGAAGAAAAAAGAAAATAATCAATGGCTAATGAAACAAAAAGCCATGCATGAGGGTAAGGGACCTATATAGATGAGGAAGGAAGGGCAGGTGTGAAAGGAAGGTAAGAAAGGGAGGGGGTGAGAATTAAACAAAATGCACATTATAAACGTAGGAAAGCAACAAAGAAAATGCAATAAAATTTTGAAACATTTACAGACAAGTAATACTAAACAAAATGAACAGGTCACATTGATGAATTGATATATTTGTCTGCATATTTATGCAACAAAATAATTAAAGAATAAAAGACCATGAATAAGAGAGGGAGAGGCACATGGGACACGTTGAAAAGAGAAAAGAGAGTTATAAGTGCATATACAAATATGGAGCTGACAAAAAGACTCGGTATAGCCCTGGTTGGCCTAAAAATCATGGAGATCCACCTGCTTCTCACCACTGAGTGCTGGGATTAAAGAAAATGCTGCCACATCCAGCTGATGTTGCTGTATATTTCTAAATGTTAATGTTGGGAATAGACGTTTTTTGTTTTGATGCAGAGCCTCCACACCACCTAGTCTAACATCACACTCACTGTTTAGCCAAAAAAATGAACCCAATAATCGTCTGTATATGTGTGTGCATGCATGTATAAGACAGAAGATGTCTTCTAGCATGGTCTTCAAGCACAGTGTGTGTGTGTGTGTGTGTGTGTGTGTGTGTGTGTGTGTGTGTGTGTGTGTCAGAGTTAGTATGGGTGTGCATGGGTGTATCCCCAAGGGGGTAAAGGCTGATGGGATGTCAGGATATCTTACACAGTTGCTTCTCCACCTTTACAAAACATTATTCTGTGTGCATGTGTGTATATGATGTGTCTGCAGAACAAAACATGCTACAACACATAGAGGTCAGGAAACAACTTTTGAGACAATTCTCTCCTTCCACCTTTACGTGGGGTTCAGAGAGAGCTCAGGACATCCATAAAGCTTGCATGCCAAGCACTTTGCCCCATAAGGCATCTCAAGGGCCCCTCTTCACCTTATTTTGTGAGACAAGTTGTACCACTGAACCTGGACCATTCAGATAGGCTCGCCTCCCAGTGACCTTTGGAATCTTCCTGTCTCACTGTTCCTAACCAGGATTATAGATTCTACACATGTTAGGCTTTCAAGTGGGTGCTGAGAATCCAAACTCAGGTCTTCAGGCTTGCACAGCAGACAGGTCACCAATACAGGATTTTCCCCAGACACTAAGACCTCACTTACTGAGTCTCTTGTCTCCAATTTCCACATTAGATTTTAAATGTTCACATCACCAAAACATAAGTATGCAATGTGATTGGTTTGTTGATGAGTTGATGAAATATTCTATATTGTATATGTTCATTAAAACACATCTTTGTATCCAATACATACATATAATTACTACACATTTTCTTAAAAAAACAACATGGGGTCCAGGTATGGTGGCACACATTTGTGATTCCACCAATCAGCTTGTGGAGGCAAGAAGATAGTGAGTTCTAGGCTAGACTCATCTACACAGTAAGACCTTCTCTAGAAAAAGAAAAAAAACTCAAGGACAAGCCTTTGCGGCCACTGTGTTTGCCCATGCTTGTAATCCTGAGTGTGAGTGCTAATCTGGACTGCACAGGAAGTTCCAAACTAGCCAGGGCACAAAGTAGGTTACTGTCTCAAAAAAAAGGAATATAAATGATGATAAATGTGAAAAATCAGTAGTGAAGATCTCTTGCATTTGCAGCTGATTACAAAATGATGGTAGTTACTTTAGAAAACTTTAAGAACTCTTTTAGACACAGGTCTCATCAATTACCCCAATCTTGCCTGTAACTAATAATATTCCTGCCTCAGCTTCCTGACTAGGAGTGCAGCCATATGCCCTATGCTCAATTCATTGCTGCAACAAAAAAATTAAAGATAAATACAAAAATTTAAAAACCAAAATAATATCCCAAATGCTTATATTGAAAACTAATTCATGCAACAGTATCTTGAGAAAGCTGGGACAAAAATATCCTAAAGTGAAACTATGGATGTCTCAGTTCATAAGTCTGACCTCCAGCACATCATGAACTGAGTTGGTGATATGGTCCAACCATCTCAGCACTCAGAAGGTGGAGGCAGGAGGATCAGAAATTAAATGTCATCTTCGACTACCTAGTGAATTGGAGGCTTATGAGTCTTAGAAAAATTAACAAGCAAAAGGAATAGAGTACAGAGGAATCTGAGAGGCTAATAAATAATGAAAAATTTATTATATACACACTGACCCATTCAACAGCCACACCTACATAGACACCACTTTAGGAACCAGTGATTTACAAAAGAATCAAGAATAGCCCCTGGCCTTTGGAGCACATACATTACAGCCAGTACAGGAGCATCCTATATTTCAGTCTGGTGCAAACAAGAAAGACAGAAACAGAGGTGATGTAAAAGGAGAAAAGTAGAGCTACTGCATGTATACACAGAGAAAGGGGATGGCCATCTATCTCAGATTATGAGAATCAACCATAATCCAAGACTTCACACAAGCTTGTAAAGCCCCTTCAGGATTTCAGAGAATCCTATCCTACATCCAGCACTTACCCTGAAGCCACAAGTCCAGATGGTGGGGCAGTGAAGTCAGAAAGGTTACCAATAGAGATGTCAAAGATGGAGAAGCTGCCCCCCAACTATTACATCTCCAGGATGGTCAAAGCGAGGCCTCTGCCTTGGCAACACCCAGGCTCTTGGTGCAGAAAAGGCAGACCCAGAGAGACAGCCAAACAGAACAAGAAAGAGAATACACAGCCATATGTCTGCTGGGGGCCAGACAGCCAGTGACAGGACAGCCCCACATGGGGCAGCAGCTAGCAGTGAAGGGGGATTTTAACTGGGAGATTGCCCTTGATCAAGGACCTCAGGCTAAGACCACACTGGGGGCTCTAGGCTTGCAGACTGTGGGGAGAATATTCATCGGGAGGTGGTGGAGATGGGTGGCCACTAAATCCCAGAGCCATTAAAAGTTTTATCCCCTTCTCCTGAAGCTTTGTGGCCTCTCTGCATCCAAGGTCACAGCTCTGGGCATCATCTACAGACTACAGGAAGGGCATCAATGGGTCTGACTGTCTCCTGGGGGGCTTGCAAGCCCAGAATCAGCTGTGCTCAGGGCACTGTTTTGTAGAGAGACCCAGGTAGGTACAAGAAGCAAATATTCCAGTAGCTGTAATTAAATATTTAACACATCTTTCACACACTATAGCCTCTGCATCAACCCTCCTTGTTTCTGTACTATATTGATCCACCAATTTATGTTGTAGGTGAGACTTGCTGTTCCTTAAGGAATTTTCAGAGAAGTTTATCATGGATAATTTGAACATACAAACAACCAACTAGCTGAAAACAATAAATATCCAAGTCTTTGTAGAGTCATGAGAAATCCTCCCAAGAAAATGAACCTTTTTTCTATTATTTGAAAATTGATCTGAAGGTTGGCAAGGTGGTTTTCAGGAAAAAAAATCACTTGATACTCCAGCCTTATGACCTGTGTGTGATCCTAAGAACCCACATGGAGGTAGAAGGACAGCACTGGAGAGCACAAACTCTACAAATTGTCCTCTGACTCCACATGCAAGCCACGGTGACACACACACATGCATGTGATAATGTATGCGCGCACACACGTGCGTGCACGCACACACACATACAGTTTATCCATACAAAAAAAATGACATATTCAGATAAGAAAATAATTAACTCTAAACTCTATTACTCCAACAGATAAGTATAATTTTCTAACACAACCATAATTCCCATATTGAAGCCTAAAATAGAGCCAAAAAAACAATAGCTAAGGAGCTTAGCAAGTAAAGGCAGTCTTTACTTTAAATCTACAGGTCCTACATGATTAAAGACAAGAACTGACTTCTCAAACTTATCCTGACCTGGTCCACATAGTGCTTTGGCACTGCATGTCCAAAAACATAGACAGGAAATACACACACCAATCTATCAATCAAGAAATGAATAAAATTAAAAACCAGCAATCCTCCAGTTCAGTGATATGTCAGCCTATACTTATTTAGCTTCCACTTTTAATAATTTCATCTTTTCTTAGGAATCAGAATATAATGAAAGTTCACACTCTGTAATTAATAGATAAGGCTTTTCTTAACACAAGCTTTATTGAGACATAATTCTCATAGTGTACAATTGTCCATTTACAGTATGCATCATTCTAGGTTTGGGAGCACACTCAGGATATTTAAGCAGGAGGATTGCTACAAGTTTGAATCCAGCCTTTATTGATGTGGAAAGAGCCTGTCCCAAATAAATAAATAAACGGAGATGAAAATTTAATGGTCTTTAGCTTATTGGTGTGACCATTACCAAGTCATTGATTAATTAAGCATGGGGTGCAGTATGAGCACATGAGTGCAGGTGCACACAGACATCAGGATGTTGGATCCCCTTGAGCTAGAATTACAGGTGGCTGTGAGCTGCCTCACATGGGTTCTGGCAGCCAAACTGAGGCCTCTGGAGGAGCGAGTGCTCTGAACCACTGATCCACCTCTACAGCCCCACCAAACAAATTTCTGACCTTCAGTGCCCCAGGAATAAATACTGCATTACCTCCAATGTCCCCTCCACAAACCTCAAGAAAACTCTATTCTAATATATGTCTTTCTGGGTTTGCTTCTTCATAGATTGAAATATTAAAATGCATAATGTTCTTTATCTAGCTCCCTAAACATTCTTTTATATATATATATATATTTTTTTTTTTTGGTTTTTCGAGACAGAGTTTCTCTGTAGCTTTGGAACCTGTCCTGGAACTCGCTTTGTAGAGCAGGCTGGCCTTGAACTCATAGAGATCCACGTGACTCTGCCTCCCAAGTGCTGGGATCACAGGCGTGCACTACCACCTCCCAGCCAGTGTAACATTCTTATTGTCAAATAATGCTCTAGTGATGAGTAAGCCATGGCAAACACTCACTAACCACAAACATTTAGATTGTTTGCACTTTCCCTACATTAAAAACGCTTCTCTGAAGATTCATTTACTGTCTTGGCAGACATCTTTTCATTTTTGAAAGGTATATATTTAAGACTCAGAATGACAAATCACATGGTAAGTCTTGGCAGGAACTGTCAATGAAAGGTTCAATCCTTACTACTGATGATTTCAAAACAAAAAAGAGATCAATGATCAGCCTGTCAATTCCTGACACCCTCAGCAACACTTGACATCATCATCATCGTCTCATAACCCTTTTCACAATTTACATATGGGGATTGTGTGTGCTTCAGCTGCAGGAGGAGGTCACAGCACAAACCAGGTCTTTTAAACACCTTTGATACACAGAAAAACAGGGAGCTAAGATCACATGGTTGGACCTTGGGACTTTACCAAGTACTAGGTCATGAAGATTTGTGGTGTGGATCTGGGAACACACCTTCTCTGGAGCATCTCACTCTGCCTCTCCTGCTGTGCCTGGTGGCCTTGCCTTAGCCACACAGCAGTGTTCCTCTCTGGTTTCAGCAAGATGATGTAGCACTTGGGGATGAAGATGCCACCCAGAAGGCCAGCAGTGGAGGCCAGGATAGAGAAGATCTCTACAGCCACAGTGGACTTGCCCCGGGCACTGTGGTACAGGGGCAGGAAGGCTGCCCAGACACTGCAGAAGAGCAGCATGCTGAAGGTCAGGAACTTAGTCTCATTAAAGACATCTGGCAGGCCTCTGGCCAGAAAAGCTACCGAGAAGGTACCTGCTGCCAGGAAACCCAAGTAGCCCAGCACACAGAAGAAGATGGTGCCAGAACCCTCCTGGCACTGGATGACAATGTGCTGGGGCTCTGAGACCATATCCTTGTCTGGGAATGGTGGGGAGGTGGCCATCCAGACCCCACAAAGAACAACCTGAATGAAAGAAGCAATAAGGACCACTGAGGAGGAAGCCCCAGGGTTCAGGCATACCCGGATCCTGTCCCCTGGCCTGGTGACCCTGAAGGCCAGGACCACTGTGAGAGTCTTGGCCAGAACAGAGGACACGGCCACCGTGAACACCACAGCAAAGGTGGTCTGACGGAGGAGGCATGTCATGACACTGGGTCGCCCAAGGAACAGCAAGGCACACAGGGCACAGAGGCAAAGAGAGAGCAGGAGTAAGTAGCTGAGACTTCTGTTGTTGGCCCTGACTACAGGGCTGTCTCTGTGCTTCAGGAACACTCCCAGAACCAGGACAGCCAGACCAGCCAGGAAGAGTGCCGCCAAAGCCAGCATGAATCCCAGAGGTTCCTCAAAGGCCAGGAAGATCTCTGTCCTGGGCAGGCAACGGTCTCTCGTGTGGCTCGAGTACTGCTCCTTGGGGCACAGAAGACAGCTCTTCATGTCTATGGGAGACACAGAGACACCATTTCTACAACACTGTATGAACTACACCAGCTCTGAAGGAAGGCGTCCTAAGCACTAACTGCTCTTACAGCCTTTCCATCAAGTCATGTATTTATGATTTATTCCTGGTGACCAGGGTTGGAATGGCTGATAATAGAGACAGAGACACAAAGAAAAAACCTGCACAGTCTGTATCTGTGTTATGTGAGGAAGTTTGTTTCTGTCTTCTGTTTCTCATGTATCCCAGGCTGGCCTTGAACTTGTTGAGTAGCAGAGGATGACCTTCAACTCCTAAGCCTCCTGCACATCCTTTCAAGTGCTGTGATTATAGGCCTGTACCACTCACTATACCTAATTGGTGTGAGTTTGTGTATGTGCAGATTTGTGTGTGCACACATGTATGTAAGTCGATGGACATACTTGTCAAGACAAGACATTATCATCAGATATTATTGCTCAACCACCTCCCCTTCCTTATTTTTCTAATCAAACATTTGTTTATTGTTTGTGTGTATGTTTGCATGGGCTCAGGCATGCCAAGGTGTGCAAGTGAAGGTCAGTACAACTGTCAGGAGTTGGGAGCTCACCTTCTTCCCTGTGGGTCCCAGGTGCTGAACTTACACTGTCAAGGTACACAGTGAATACTTTAACTAATGAACCATTGCACCAGACTCTGCAGCTTATTGTTTTGTAATTCCTTATTTTATTTTACTTGTTGACTGTTTTGTCTATACCTATGTATAGAAATCATGTGCATGCCTGGTGCCTGCAGAACTCAGAAGTTACCATCAGTTCCCCTGAAACTGGAGGTGCACGTGGTTGTGAGCCACCATGTGGGTGTTCCTAACTGTTGAGGCTCCTCCTCAGCCACCTTAACACCTTAGGTTTTAAGACAGGATCTCTCACTGAACCTGGACATTACTGAGTTGACTATACTGGCAGACCAAATCCCCAAAGTTCCTCCTGTCTCTGCCTCCTGAGTGCTGAGATTATAGGAATGTGCCAGTACAACCTGTCTCCTCTGTGAGTTTTAATGGTTCATTTCTTTCCAATAGTATCAGTAACTGGTCAAATTAAAAAGGTTTACCACTGAGCTGTGCCTGCAAACTTCATTTCTTCAAGTCCTATCTCTAAGCAACTCAAAATGGGACCTACTTTGTGATAAGTAAACTGGAGATGATGTAATAAAGGTGAAATAGTGTCCCCAGCATAGAATTCGCCCCTAATTCCAACATGGCTACTATCCTGATAAGAAGAGGAATTTGGGGCTGGGTGTGGCTGCAATGACTTTAATCTCAGTGCTAGAGGGGCAGAGGCAGGTAGATTCCTCTCAGTTTGGGGACAGACTGGACAACATATGGAGTGACAAACCAGTCAGGTGGACTCTTGGGATAGATTAGGAGGTGTAGCATTGTTGGAAGAGGGATGTGGCCTTTGAAAGTTCAAACTCCCACACCAGGTACATGCTGCACCTCTCAGCCAGCTTGATACCTGTAGATCATAAGCTACTGCTGAAATGCCATCCCTGCATGGCTATAGTCATGCTTCCTACCGTGATGCTCATGGACTTAACCTTTGATACTCTAAGGAAGCCCCCAGTTAAATGCTTTTCTTTTAGAAGCTGCCTTGGTCATGATGTCTCTTCACACCAGTAGAACAGTAACAAAGACAATGGACAAGTACAGGGAGGCTCACAGGGCCCTCTTGACCCTCAGATTCCAGCTCCACAAGCCCTTACCTCTTTGGTCTGCAAACTGTCCCTCTGGGCAGGGTCTGCAATCAAAACAGCAGTGGGAGGCTCCCAGCCTGGGCACTTGGCTGAACCCAGGAAGGCAGCTTTCACTGCAGACAGATCTGGGCACCTAGTAACAGTGAGCACAGTGTCACCAGTGACTCTCCAGGGATACAGATGCCTCAGTGTGAGAACCAGAACAGAACAGTTTCCTCACCTAACTCTAGATGAGATAGAGGACTGTCAGAAAAAAAAATGTCTATCCCATCAGATTCCAGACTGGAGAGGTACCTTGGAATGTAATAGAGGAAGGGCTACATATGCTTTGCTTGGCTAAGGGATTAAAAAACATAGCTAAACCATTTGATGTGTTGTCTTTCCATTCTCTCTGGAACTCCTACATCAACAACTGAAGATAAAGGCACAGGAGAAAAGGCTCAGTGCTTAAAACTGCAGGCTGGGGGAGAAGAAACCCTCCCCTGGATGCTGGGGTTACAGGCATGCGCTGCCCTACCTGGCTTTTTCCATAGGTGCTGGGGATTCACTTAGGACCTCATGCATGTAGCTGATGTACTCATGGGGGGATGATGTTTGTGAACCAAGATTGTGACTCTTAAGATTGTTTTACCTTTAGCTATTTTTTTTCAATGCAAGACTATGTTTCATCATCTGCTACATGGGGAAAATAATACCAATTTAATAAGAATTTTAATAAAAAAAAAAAGTGGAGGCTGCTCTTTTAGAAGAGCAGGATTCAATATCACCCACCCATGTAGCAGCTCACACTGTAACTCCAGTTCTAGAGGATCCAGTGTCCTCTTCTGTCCTGAAAAGACACCAGGCACACACAACCATACACAAAGATACATGCAGGGAAAATTCCATATATGCAAAAATCTTTTAAAAGAATTTTAAGTATTGGCAGCTGTAGTTGGAGAGCTTCTCTCCAGGTTCCACCAAGCCCCTGCAGTCCCACAACCCACGTATAAAATAACCATACAGACACTTATATTATTTAAACTGTTTGGCCATTAGCTCAGGCCTACCATTGTCTAGCTCTTACTCTTATAGGCAGCTATTACAAAAGTCCATAGCCTAGTCATGATTTCTTTGATGCTCGTGTATTTCAACTTATTTTTCTGAAGCTCCCCACATCCTTGGAGCTGGCTGATATAAGCCATGTCTAACTCAGAAGACATGATGGTCTCTCTTACTCTTTTCCAACTCCACTGAGAAGCTGTTAAGACTTACAGTTTGAAGGGGGTTGGGGATTTAGCTCAGTAGTAGAGTTGCACTGCTATTTTTCACTTAATCTCTAATAATAAAGTATCATCCAGCTTCAATAAGAGAAAAAAATTGATGTACTGACTCCCCAAACACACACAGATAAACACACACAGGTGCACACACACACACACACACACACACACACACACACACACACACATATACACACACACACACTCTTTCACACTACACTTGATCGTCCTCTCCTTTACCTAGGACCTGCCAAGGATGACTCTGTTTTTCTTAGCAGAGCTGTTCGTCTAGACAAGGATTATGATGATGCAAGTGTGGAATGCTGACTCACTGCCACAACAGAAGACAGCAGAAAACTCTCCCATGATCAAGACCATTGAAAGGTTCTTCAAAGAAGCCCTTGGAAGACATAGCATGTGTCTTTCATGATAGATATTTCAAAGAAATCTAAGAAAGGGAATCTCATTCTCATGTGGAAAGCCTTAAGGCCACCATTGACTGGAGATGGCAATGGAACAATGTTAGATAAGGTTATAGAATAGAGAACTCTATGTACACTGGTATTAGGAAGCTGAGGCATTTCTTTCTTTTTTTCTATTCTTTTCCTTTTTTCTTTTTTTTTTCTGGTTTTTCAAGACAGGGTTTCTTTAGGTAGCTGTAAACCCAGGCTGGCCTCGAACTCACAAAGATCCACATGACTCTGCCTCATGAGTGCTGGGATTAAAGGCGTGTGCCACCACCGCCCCCTGGCTGAGGCCTTTCTATGCACCAGACTCCACACATAGACATAACTATGCCAACACTGCTTCTAATTGTGTTAGTAAATGTCAGGACTTGACCCTCAAATGTTTCCCAAAGTCTCCTGTGTTGGAACACTGGTTACCTGACAGTGGGTATTTAAAGAATGATTGGATCTTGATGCCTGTGGTGGTTTGAATGTCATTGGCTCCCATAAGCTCATTGGAAGTGGCACTATCAGGAGATGTGGCTTTTTGGAGTAGTGCCTCCTAGTTGGGGGAAGTGTGTCATTACGGGAGTGAGTTTGGGGGTATTATATATGCTCAGACCATGCCCAGTGACCCAGTTCACTTCCTCTTGCCTGTAGGACAAGATGTAGGACTTTCAGCTCCTTCTCCAGCACCACGTCTTCCTGCAAGCCACCATGTTGCAGCCAGATGGTAATGGATTAAAACTCTGAATATGTTAGCCACCCCAATTAATTTTTTTTTCCTTTATAAGAGATGTCATGTTCATGGTGTCTCTTCACAGGAATATAAAGCCTAAGACAGAAATTGATTTCTGGGACTGGAGTTCTAAAGTCATAGGCCTTATCATGTTTGAATAAATATGGACTGTGGGACAGTGGATCAGAAAAGCAGTAGAAAGATTTAAGTGCTGCTTAATGGGCCATCTAGTAGGAGCATAGAAGACTGAGGTGCTGAGTGTGTTTAGATGAACTCTGGGCCTGGCTCAAGAAGTTTCAGAAGAGGAGAATACAAATGTGTGGCCCAGAGATTGTTCTTGTGATATTTAGGTGAAGAATGTGGTTGCTTTTTGCTCTTATTCAAAGAGTCTGCCTGAGGCTAAAGTGAAGATTAATTCCGTAGCAGAAGAAATTTCAAAATAGCCTAATATAGACTCTGTCGTGAGGAACAAGCTGAGAAAGGAAAAATATGAAATGTAAATTTTGAGCAGAAAAGGAACACCAGGACCTGGAATGGAGCTAATCCCTCTTCAAGCTGATAAACAGATTAAGAAATGGAATAAAGGGATCGGTGACCACAGGACAAGATCCCTCTCAGCTAAATTTTCAACTTGTGACAAGGAATTAGAGGTAAGCTTAAAGTCAGAGCTCAGAGGCAGATGCAGGTGGATCTCTGACTTTGAGGCCAGCCTAGTCTACAGATCCAGTTTCAGGACAGCCTAGGCTAGGCAATGAAGAAAACCATCAAAAACAGAAAGCTGATAAAGATGTAATTGAATGAGAGGGCCATGTTCAGGCCAAGTAAGGAACAGAACTTGGCAGCTTGGCTACGTGGTTCTGGCTCTTAGGCTAGAAGAATGGGGTTATGGCAATTGCCTCTGAGACCATGGAAAGCTGCTGAGGCAAGGCATGTGTTCAGGGAGTCCCTGAATGGAGGCCGAGAGAGGCCACTGCATGAAGCCTTGAAGGTGAAGCCTGAATTGCCTTGAAGACCTCAAGATGTTGGAAATGCCAGAGCCATGGGACACCTGCTGTGGAGAGCTGCTAACAGGGAGTGGAACCAGCCCAAGACTGAGAAGTGTGATGCAGTTAACATAAATGAAAGGACTCGGAGTTCTGAGGAACATGTTAACGACTGACAGAAATATGCAGAGTTGAAACCGGGCAATGGTGGTGGTGGCGCACGCCTGTAATCCCAGCACTCGGGAGGCAGAGGCAGGGGGATCTCTGTGAGTTCCAGGCAAGCCTGGGCTACAGAGTGAGTTCCAGGACAGGTTCCAAAGCTACAGAGAAACCCTGTCTCAAAAAACCAAAAAAAAAAAAAAATGCAGAGTTTAGAGTTTTCCCACCCAGCAGTCTGTCCTGCTTTGGTCCACTATTTCCTCACTATGCTCCCTTTTATACATTTTGGAGCAATAATGTACATATGTTGGACGAAAGTGATCTGTCTTTTTACTTTGATTTTATAGGGGATTACAGTAAAGAGATTGCATGAATCTCAGAAGAGATTTTGAACTTTGTACATCTAAACATTGTTTCAACAATGATAGGTTATGAGAACATTGGAAATTGGACTCAATGCATTTGCATTATAATAATTTTACAAGCATTGAGGGGCAGGAAGTGAAATTTGGTGGTTTGAACATAATAGGCCTCCAGAAGCTCGTAGGGAGTGCCACTATTAGGAAATGTGGCTTTGTTGGAGTAGGTGTGGCCTTGTTGGAGGAATGATGTCACTGTGGAGATGGGCTTTGAGATCTCATCTATGCTCAAGCCACACCCAGTGACCCAGTCCACTTCCTGATGCCCACAGGTAAAAATGTAGGTCTCTCAGCTCCTTCTCCAGCACCAACCAGTTCTGCCTGCATGCAACCATGTTCCATAAGGATGATAATGGACCAAGTAAACCTGAGAAAATGTAAGCCACCTCATTAAATGCTTTTACTTTATGAGGGATACTGTGGTCATGATGTCTCCTCACAGCAATAGAAACCCTAAGTAAGACAATGCCTCTGACATAATCGATGGGTTAATTCCTCAGTGGATTCATAAACTGACTAATTATTGTACATATTGGAAATACAACATGAGATCTAGTAGTCGGTAGTAGGACACTGGGGCTATACACTGTTAAGATGTAACTTGTTTACCTATCTAATATATCTGGCTCCCCATCTCCCCACTACCTGTGGACCATGAACTGAGCAACCTCTTCCACCATATCTGCCTACTGCCATGCATGACATACTGCCTCAACCACACACACACACACACACACAAAGCAATGGATACATCTGAACTTGGATCTCTCAAACCAGGAGACAATTAAACTTTTCCTCACTTCAGACTGTTTTTCTGGTATTTGTCATAGTGGGTGAAAAAAACTAACACAACAAGTACATTGAGTGTCTGTTGAGTCCATGTCCCAAATGGACCATGGGAAAGTGTTTAAATTAATGTGTCACTATCTTCCTATTCTCAGAACAGGTCCTGAACACAGACACTGAAAATACTTCCAAGGGAGCACCAGCTGCAGATTCTCATTCTATTTTGTAGGTCTTTTATGTTCTTCCCAACCCTATTTTTATGTGTGTATATGGTGTAAATATTTGTATGTGTACTTGTACATCCATGTGGGATCATGTTCATGTATGGACAAGTATATGTGGAGGCCCAAGGTTAATGTTAATCATCCTCAACTGATTTTTCACTATGCTCATTGAGGCAGAGGCTCAAAGTAAAACACTGACTTTACTAATATCGCTCATCTTACTAGATAGTTAGCTTTGTGCATCTCCTTGTGCACCTTCCAAGACTGAAATTACAGGTGGTCACACTGCCCACTCATCATGTACAAGTGTTCTGGAGATCCAAAGTCTGGTTCTTATACCTGCATACAAAATATTTTAACTACTGAGCCATCTCCCAGTACCAGCTTCTATATATTCATTTTAGCTGGTGAATCAAGACCATCCAGATCTCTTATGAGGTAAACAGCCTAGCCAGCTATAACTGACTGGCCCAATCTAGGGCTACATCTACTTCATGCACAAATGGAAATGAGGAATTCTGGACTTGGATTTTCCCTGCCAGTTTAACACACTAAGACAAGAGTCATTTCTGCATTCAGGCAACTCACGTGAAGATCCTCCATCAAATGGAACTTCATTTTGCTCCCCAAAGAGACTTGAGGGTCTATCATGCCTACATGGACTAAGTGAAATACACCCTCAGGGGTCTTCTGCCCTTGGAGAATGTCAAATTTTGTCACCAAGTCTCCATTAGCATCAAATATAATTTCACTTCCATTAGGAGTCTTGAAGTGCACCTTCCTGAGGGCTTGAAGCAGCTGAAAACAGAAGGGAGACATTGTACACCAGCCAGGGCAGGTCTGGAGTCTTGTCCAAATTAGCACATATCATTCACCTCTGCAATAATATGGAGTTACTTCAACTACGGACTAGTCCCATTGGGCATGAGGAAGATCAAGGACCTGTGATATTTTCATGGACTCACAAATAGGTTTTAGCTTTAATAAAGTAATAATACTTAATCCAGATAATTTTTAAACCTAGTACTGTGTGTTTGAGTGAGTGAGTGTGTGTGTGTGTGTGTGTGTGTGTGTGTGTGTGTGTGTGTGCAGCTCACTCATATTGAGTAATCCAGAGAAAAACTCTCAGGATTGTTCTCCCCTGTTGCCATGCGGGACTCAAGAATCCAACTTATGCTTGTGTACAAGTGCCATTATCCACTGTTCCACCTCAACAGCCTTAAAATTAAACCCAAAAACATGACAATGTGGTTGCTGCTCCAGGGTCTCTCTGGCTGTACACTTCTGTCCTCAGTCCTCCCACCACACTCAGTAGACTCCAAATCCTAGCAGGGCTTCCACAGACTGGCCCCAGCTACCTAGACCACCCATTCACTCCAAACAGTCTCCCATAATTCATCAGTCCCTCCCATGATGCTCTTCTATTTGCTCCATTCTAGGGTCTTGGCACATGCTGTCCCTGACATCTGCAGTGCTAGCACTTCTACCCATGGTGAGACTTCTCATCCTCTTGTCTGGAACTCACATATTTCCACACAAAGAGAACTTTTCCAGTCTTTCACTTCCCTTCACCTGCTCCTCACTCAACTTACTTTATATCTTCATCATAGAGTACACACAGACATTTCAACACTCATGTATTTTAATTTTGTGGCAGGATCTTGTTTTGTAGTCCATGCTGGCCTCAATATCCTGTGTGCTAGAAGGCCAGGGTTGGAAGCCCATTCCTGTCATGGGCTTCCAAGCCTGGCTCCTGTGAAATTTTATCTGTCACCCACAGCCAAAATGCCAACAACTATTATTCTCTTTTGGTTTATAACTATATGAATCTTCACCAAGTACATAGTAAAAACTCGGGTCATCTGAGTTTCAGTAATGAAAACATATCCCTACCTTGGCTACAATTCTCACTGTTTACCTCATCAGTGAGCAACACGTCTTCCAGGGGTCCTCTTACCCATTGTGACCTTGGCTACCCTGAGTGGCTAAAAAAAGATAAACAGATGGATGGATAGATGGATGGATGGATGGATGAATGGATGGAATGAAGGATGGATGATGGATGGATAGATAGACAGACAGACAAACATCAGACAGATTGACAGACAGATAAAGACTCAGGGTAAAATGACCAAAATTATATAAATAAATGTATGAAATTATCAATATTTCTAAAATAGAAAAATAAGTAATGGTATAGGAGAAGGCTCCATGATTAAATTACTAGTCATAAATACTTAAGGATCAGACTTCAAATCTGAACCCACATAAATGTCAGGTGGATCTGGAAGCCAGTCTCTACTTATAGCCTCATAAGGTGGAGACAGGAGATGCCCAGAACAAGACAGCTAGCAAGACTAGCAACATCAACTGGGTTTGATGTAAAAGACCCTGGCCCAAAGTAAGATATAAGAGGATTGAAAGGTGATTCCTCATCAGACTCAGACTTTCCCAAATGTTGTACACCTGAGTGTGCTCACCACCACGTGTCTACATGCTCACACACATGTGCCCACATATATGTACCATATACCAAATAATGAAAAATAAATAAGTGGAATTGGATCTGTTTGAAATTCTGATTTTGAAGCATGCCTATGCTAAAAGTTATCCACTGTTTACCAAAGCTTAAATTTGTGACACTAAACAATCTATTTACTGTTATGTGAAATATTAATTTTGCTAGGCATCCTATATTTTCTAAGTTATACAAGTCACAGGGACAGAACTGATCTGAGATCACACACTTAGCATGGAATCCTTGTCCACTGTTCCTTCTAAGATCCCTCTCAGTTGCAAGTATGAGGCATCCTTGCTGAAGTATACAGTCAGCTTCACCTCTATACCCTAGTTGGAACCAATGTCCTCTTCCCCAACCATACCTGAATCACCCACTCCACACATGCCTCTCTCACCTGCCAGGGCTGGAAGTCCTGAGAGTCTGTTACTTTCCCATGCTGGTGCCCATGAGTTATCATGTCTTGCAGGGCATGAGCAATGCTGTAGACAGCTGTGTAAGCAGCATCAATTTTACTCTCTTCTGCAAAAGGGTACTGCTTGTTTTTCAGACTCTCATTCCCTGAGCACAACTGGACACCCTCTGTCACTGTGCTGCTCTGGTGGGGCCATTTACAATCAAAGGTGAACTCCCAGAACTTCTTTATAAACATGTCTTCTGGGGTCTGGTTGGGCCGCAGATGAGCAAGGAACTCAGGGAAGCCAGTTGCTCTGCTGCTGTGATACAGAAGGCCAAATGTGCTGTGCAATACCTTGAATACTCCTGGAATGGTCAGGGCAAGCGCCATGTGAAGAGCGCCCTTGCTGACCCAGACCTGGCCTGAGACAGGGGCATCCAGTAAGCCATACAGGATGAGCTGGAAATTTGCACTGCTTAGGAAAACCAGAACAACCCTAGCTGTTGACTTTTGCATCTTCTGGACTATTTCTTCAATCTTCCCCAAAGACTCATAGGAAGGAACATGGAAAGTGAACTCAATGCACACACCAGCTCTGCTCAGCTCCTGAATGGCCAGAGAGCTGGCCTGCTGCCCAAAGTCATCATCATGGGCCAGAATGATCACCCAGGACCACTGAAAGTGAATTATCAGCTGGGTCACTGCAAGGGAGGATATGAGGTCACTAGTCAGGGTCCGCAGGAAAGATGGGAACTGGATCTTGTCACTGAGACAGGGTAGTGAGGATGAATAACTGACCTGTCAAGGAAGAGCCAGGATAGAAGAGTACATTAGATCTGGGCTTAGGCATGGCTGATGATCTGGTTTAAATGTGGGAAGGGAGGGGTTGGAGACATGGCTCAGCAGATAAGAGTCCTTGTTCTTCTTGCAGAGGAAGCATGTTCAATTCCCAACACATACCTCAGGTTGCTCACATCTGTGTATAACTCCAGCCCAGAAAATCTGATACCCTCTTCTGGCTTCCTCCTGCATCTGTAGCATAGACTCACACAGACATATACATTCACATAAATGTGTACTAAATTTTAAAACATCCCACCCTCTGAGACTGCAACTGTTCCCTGAGACAGAGCCTGCAAGCACCAAAGTGGTCTAAGAGGAGAGTCTTTATCCTCATACCTGAACACCCTAACCCCTAGGCTTTGGGCCCAGGGGCACAACCCTGTGCCCCTACACCCCCACCCATTGCAGTTCCAGTTTCAGACCAGTCAGCAGGCAGACCTCCTGCACACAGGTCAGACTACCCCCACCTGCCATCAGACCCTGTAACCCAAGTCCCACCTCCCCCAAATCCCACCCACCCTCCGAGACTGCAACTTTTCCCTGAAACAGAGCCTGCCAGCTGTCATTAAAAGTCTCCCAAACAAAAAAGCCCAGGACCACATGGTTTCAGTGCAGAATTCTACCATATTGTCAAAGAAGAGCTAATACCAATACTCTTCAAATTGTTCCACACAATAGAAACAGATGGAACATTACCAAATTCTTTTTATGAGGCTACAATTACCCTGATACCCAACCACACAAAGATTCAACAAAGAAAGAGAATTACAGACCAATCTTCCTCATGAACATTGATGCAAAAATACTCAATAAAATACTGGCTAACCAAATCCAGGAACACATCAAAAAGATTATTCACCATGACCAAGTAGGCTTCATCCCAGGGATGCAAGGATGGTTTAACATATGAGAATCTGTCAATTTAATACACCATATAAACAAACTAAAAGAAAAAAAACACATGATCATTTCATCGGATGCTGACAAAGCCTTTGACAAAATCCAGCACCCCTTCATGATAAAGGTTCTAGAGAGATCAGGAATACAAGGAACATACCTAAACATAATAAAGGCAATTTACAGCAAGCTGACAGCCAACATCAAATTAAATGGAGAGCAACTCAAAGCAATTCCACTAAAATCAGGAACAAGACAAGGCTCTCCACTCTCCCCATATTTATTCAATATAGTACTTGAAGTTCTAGCTAGAACAATAAGACAACAAAAGGAGATCAAGGGGATACAAATTGGAAAGGAAGAAGTCAAAATTTCACTATTTGTAGACGATATGATAGTATACATTAATGACCTCCAAAATTCTACCAGGGATCTCCTACAACTGGTAAACTCCTTTAGTAAGGTGGCAGGATACGAGATCAACTCAAAAAAATCAGTAGCCCTCCTATATACAAATGATAAATGGGCTGAGAAAGAAGTCAGAGAAACATCACCCTTTACAATAGCCACAAATAATATAAAATACCTTGGGGTAACTCTAACTAAGCAAGTGAAAGACCTGTATGATAAGAACTTTAAGTCTCTGAAGAAAGAAATTGAAGAAGATATCAGAAAATGGAAGGATAGCCCATGCTCATGCATAGGTAGAATCAACATAGTAAAAATGGCAATCTTACAAAAAGCAATTGAATGTACAGATTCAATGCAATCCCCATCAAAATACCAACACAATTCTTCACAGACTTGGAAAGAACAATACTTAACTTCATATGGAAAAACAAAAAACCTCAGATAGCTAAAAGAATCCTGTATAATAAAGCCAGGTCTGGAGCCATCATGCTCCCTGACCTGATAGCTTGGTACTGGCATAAAAACCGACATGTGGACCAATGGAATCCAACTGAAGACCCTGACGTTAATCCACACACCTATGAACTTACTATTTTTGACAAAGAAGCCAAAACTGTACAATGGAAAAAAGAAAGCATCTTAAACAAATGGTGCTGGCATAACTGGATGTCAAAATGCAGAAGATTGCAAATAGATCCATATCTGTCACCATGCACAAAACTCAAGACCAAGTGGATCAAAGACCTCAACATAAATCCAGTTACACTGAACTTGATAGAAGAGAAAGTAGGAAGTAGTCTGGAACAAATTGGCACAGGAGACCACTTCCTAAATATAACACCAGTGGCACAGACACTGAGAGCGACAGTTAATAAATGGGACCTCCTGGAACTAAGAAGCTTTTGTAGAGAAAAGAACATGGTTAATAATACCAAACGACAGCCTACAGAATGGGAAAAGATCTTCACAACCCCATATATGACAGAGGGCTGATCTCCAGAATATATAAAGAACTCAAAAAGCTAGACATCAAAATACTGAACAATCCAATTAAAAACGGACTACAAAGCTTAACAGAGAATTCTCAATAGAAGAATCTCAAATGGCTGAAAGACATTTAAGGAATTGCTCAACATCCTTAGTCATCAGGGAAATGCAAATCAAAACAATTCTGAGATACCATCTTACACCTATCAGAATGGCTAAGATTAAAAACACTGAAGACAGCTTATGTTGGAGAGGATGTGGAGAAAGGGAAACACTTTGTGGGAATGCAAACTTATACAGCCACTCTGGAAATCAGAATGGTAGTTTCTCAGAAAATTGGGAATAATTCTTCCTCAAGACCCAGCTACACCACTCTTGGGCATATACCTAAGGAATGCTCAATCTTACCACAAGGACACAAGCTCAACTATGTTCATATCAGCATTATTCATAATAGCAAGAACCTGGAAACAATCTAGATGCCCCTCAACTGAACAATGGATAAAGAAAATATGGTGCATATGCAAAATGGAGTTCTACTCAGCAGTAAAAAAACAATGATATCATGAAATTTGCAGGCAAATGGACGGATCTAGAAAATATCATCTCGAGTGAGATAACCCAGACTCAGAAGGACAAACATAACATGTACTCACACATAAGTGGATACTAAATGGGAAGGAAGGGATGGGCAGACTGAAATCCACAACTCCAGAGAGGCTAGCTAACAGCAAAAGACCCTAGGAGGGACACATGGATGATCCTGTGAATGAGAAATGGATGAGGGATGGCAGAGGGGATGAGTGGGGGAAATGGGAGAGTCAAGCTGGAACAGGGACAGAGTGGGAGGGCAGGGAGGAAGATACCATGATAGATGAGGACATCATGGGAATAGGAAGAGGCAGGGTGCTGGGGAGGCTCTCAGGAATCTACAAGGTTGCCCCCACCTTAGTCTGCTGGCAGTGGTCCAGAAGGTGCCTAGACCAGTCTACTCTGGTGACCAGCCTAGCAGATAACCTAGCTGTCATCATAGAGCCTTTGTCCAGTGACAGATGGAGGCAGATACAGAGATCCACAGCCAGGCACCAGGCTGAGTTTCGGGAACCAACTGATGAGAGAGAGGAGAGATACTGCAGGTGTGGACATGGAGATCATGATGGGAGGACGTGCAGAGATGACCGACCACACTAGTGGAAGCCCATCAACTGTAGACCAGCAGCTGTGGAGCACCCATGGGACTGGACTAGGCCCCAGGGATATGGAAGACAGTTGTTTGGCTCGAACCATTTGGGTGGCACCCAAGTAGGGGGATCGGGACATGTCCCTGGTCTATGGGCAGGCTTCTGGAATCTGGTGCCTGTGGTGTGCCACCTTGCACAGCCTTGGTGCAGTGGGAAGGGGCTTGAACCTGCCTAGGCTCAGTGTGCTGGGCTCTGCTGACTCCCCATGGGAGACCTCGATTTGGGGGATGTGGGGATGTGGGGTGGCTTGGGAAAGAGTGCTTGGGGTGGGAGGAGGGAGGAGGGGGTCTGTGGATAGCATTGGAGTGAGCCGAAAATTGCTTAATAAAGAAAAATGGAAAATTTTAAAACATAAAATAATTTTCATGGAAGACCTTGAGCATCCTGATTTGAGAACTGTGCTGGTTCTATAAGCAGCTGTGTGCCCTTCACTGGCCTATCATCCTCCACACAGCCCTGTGGCTGCTGCAATGAAGCCCAGAATCATAGCTTTACCTGCTCTCCTCTCAGCATCTGCCCTTCACCTGCCCCCTAATATTTCATTCTTGCACCTGGGCTTTATTGGTCTGACTCTCTGGCTTGCACACAGCTGTTTTGTTGTTCTTTTGATATTTTGTGGGTGGGAGCATGGGGGTGGGATAGTACATGTGTAGAGGTCTGAAGACAAATTGTGGGAACTGGCTCTCTACTTCCACCATGTGGGTCCCAGAGGCCCAACCTCAAGTCACCAGACTCGCTAGCAGCTTTACCCCATCAGCCACCTCACTGTCACTGATATGAAACAATCAGTTCCTGGTAGATACCAACCTACAAGAATAACAATCGGCTCTTATCACACCACCATTGTGGGATTTTCCAGTTTTCAGACAAATAGGAGTCTGATTTGACGTGCTTTCAAGGAAGAGATGGTACCCTGTTCTCAAAAGAGAGATGTGACAAGTGGGGAATCTGTGTCAGTGTTTGTTTTGAGGGGCACAGAATGTGGCTGCTGAGCCTCAGGGTATAAGTACAAAACCTTCTCCTGCCACTACAAGATCTGTAAAAGTTTTATTGTCTTAACACAGAGGCCCTACCATCTTGTTTGTCCATATGGAGGGATAAGGCTGAATGAATCCCATGCAGGTGGTCCTGCCAGGCTCTCCAATAAAAGAGAGATATCCAGTTCAGTTTGATTACAGACAATGATCATTTTTATAAACTTATCCAATTACACACATTATTAACTAATAACAAATTATAAGTTAATGAAAATATTGATGTTAAAGTTTGACTGTAAATAATTTATTGTTTCCTTTATATTCAAATTTTTACAATTTTCCATGCATGCATGTTTTGATTGTATATATGATTGTACACGACATGTGTTTCTGGTGCCCTTGGAGGACAGAAGAAGCCCCATTGCTGGAAATGGAGTTACAGAGGAGTGTGAGTTAACATGTAGGTTCTGGGAATTGAATTTGGGTGCACTAGAACAGTACCTAGTGAGTACTCTTAACCTCTGAACCAATTTGCAAGTTCCTGAAATTCAAATTTAACTAAATCTCATCAGGCAGCCCAACAAGTTAGAAAAAAAGAAGTTCTTCAGGGATGTTCAATACATCAGGTTTCTGCTCCAGGCATGAGAGTGCACAGCACTTAGGAATCACAGAAAAAGGGAACAAGAGTTCCAGGGCTGGTTACATGGAGAATTGGTGTCTCAGCATACACACACACACACACACACACACACACACACACACACACAGAGAGACGCATGTATGCACATGGAGAGAGAGAGAGAGAGAGAGAGAGAGAGAGAGAGAGAGAGAGAGAGAGAGAGAGAGATGCACTCAAGAAAACACACTTGGGAGGGTGAGGCATGAGAAAGTATCTGCTATTTCAAGGCCAGCTTGTTCTACATAGTGAGTTCTAAGCCAGCTAGGTCTTCAGGGTAAGACTCTGTGTCTCAAGAAACAAAATTACAAACTTTATATAGCACTGGTGTTGGGTACACACACACACACACACACAAATAATAATAATGATAATGATAAAATCAGTAGAGATGGCAGAATAGCTAACAGTGGGTACTATTCTTTCAGAGGATCTAGGTTCAATTCTCAGAATCTTCACAGCAGCCAAAAACTGTCACTCCAGTTCTAGGAAATCCAGTGCCCTCTTCTGATTTCTAGGAGCACCAGGCACACATGTAATACATATGTATACATAAAGGCAAAATACACATACATATAAAATAAAAATAGGTAAATCTTTAAAAATATTTTTTAAAAAGAATTGTCAAAGCATCCTCATCAATGAAAGGGACAGTAATTCTCTCCAGTGTATCGATACATGTAGGAGAACCATGTTGGACATGGAGAACATTTGCAGGGAGCCTGGCTCCACAGCAGAGCTGCTCACTAGTGTGACCATCACATCATTTCACTATCATCATTAAGGGACCGCACTACACTCAGGAAGGAAGAAGACTTTCAGCAACTCACCTGGGGGAACTTGTACAGTCCCAGAAGTCTGGCCATGGAGACAGACAGGGATGACCGTGTGTCCCCAACCAACGCAGCCTGAGGAGAGCCATGCTGGCACGTGTAGTTGGGGATGGGTTCCTCCTGCCTCGTGAGAAAGCTCATTGTCTCATGGAGGGCTCCATGCACTGTATCCCCAGAATTTCGAATAGAGAAGCCCAGGGTCACATTGGGCAGCAAGTGAGCACTCCTATTAATCTCCTCGATGGCAAAGACGAAACTCTGGGCCACCCGGTAGCCCCAGTTGGAAACACTGAGGGAAAGAGAAGCCCGCATTCATCACTCATGAATGGAACAAGAATAAACACCAGGACGCAAGGGATACATGTAAAACATACATATGCACAAATACTTATACATAAATGTGCAGAGGAGCACAGTTCAGAACACATAAAGGGAAGCCAGAGAGAATGTGGAGACAGTAATCAGAGGGGACACTTTCAGAACAGGGGGATAAGTTAAGATGTATTAAATAAGCAGGGTGTGATAGAACACTTTTTTAATCCCAGCACTCAGGAGGCAGAGGCAGTTGGATCTTCCTGAGTTAGAGACCAGCATGGATTACATAGCCAGACTCAGGCACCAAACCTACATACAGAAACTCTGTCACTAAAATAAAGAAAAAATCTATTGCACTGTATGGCTGGTTACAATCAGTAGAAACCAACATCTATTTCAGAAGTACTGAACCCAAGAGCCAAAAGACATGGAGAAGAGATGTGAAATGCTGTCTTTAGAATATGACTCAGACATTGCAAACATGTGAGCCTGTCAGCAGACAATCATGCACTGGGAAATTCCTTGTGTGGCCCTACTCTTCCCTGCTCTACTATTGTCAACTAATATATTTGGGGAAGAAGACACTCATTGTCTTCAGTCATGTAACCAATAGGTAAATCTACAAACTCCAAGGACAGTTCCAAACTTGCAACCACACAGATAGCCCTGGTTAAAATCCCTGGGTCACAGCCCAGTGGTTGTGGCACATGCCTTTAATCCCAGAACTAGGGGAGGAAGAAGCAGGCAATGCCTTTTGGGTTCAAGACCAGCCAAGTCTACAAAGTGAGTTCTTGAATATCCAGGGTTACAAAGAGAAATCTTGTCTGGGAAAAAAAAAAAGAAAGAAAAGAATCAATGGCTAATGAAACAAAAAGCCATGCATGAGGGTAAGGGACCTATATAGATGAGGAAGGAAGGGCAGGTGTGAAAGGAAGGTAAGAAAGGGAGGGGGTGAGAATTAAACAAAATGCACATTATAAACGTAGGAAAGCAACAAAGAAAATGCAATAAAATTTTGAAACATTCACATACAATTAATACTAAACAAAATGAACAGGTCATATTGATGTATTGATATATTTGTTTGAATATTTATGCAAAAAATAATTAAGAAATAAAAGACCATGAATATGAGAGGGAGAGGCACATGGGGCATGTTGAAAGGAGAAAAGGGAGGTATATGTGTATGGGTAGCCATTCCACCCTTGGCCTGGAAGTTCCAGTCCCCACTGAGGCTTCGGTAATGGTCACGTCTACAAGGCAGGGCTGAGAGAGGACGCTGAAGACACAGGTTAGAGATGCTAGGGAGCTCTTGGTGCCTGGACCCTGGACACTGGAGGTAGACTAAGCAGAGTTCCCCAGAGAACACCGCCGGACTGCGCCATACCTTTGCCAGACCCTACAACCTACCTATCCTTTCATTTGTAAGTTACTCCACAAAATAAACCTCCCTTTTAACAACGTGGAGTGGCCTTAATAATTTCACCAATATATAAGTGCATATACAAATAATGAGCTGTTCAGACAAAAAGACTTGGTATAGCCCTGGTTGGCCTAAAAATCATGGAGATCCACCTGCTTCTGACCATCGAGTGCTGGGATTAAAGAAAATGCTGCCACATCCAGCTGATGTTGCTGTATTTTTCTAAATGTTTATGTTGGGAGTAGAGGTTTTTTGTTTAATGCAGAGCCTCCACACCACCTAGTCTGAACTCACACTCACTATTTAGAGAAAATTAACTCAATCATCAACTATATATGTGTACGCATGCATGTATAAGACAGAACATGACTTCTAGCATTGTCTTCAAGCATGGTGGGGGGGGCAGAGTTAGTATGTGTGTGCATAGGTGTATCCTCGTGGAGGCTAAAGGCTGATGGGATGTCAGGATATCTTTCAGAGTTGCTTCTCCACCTTTACAAAACATTATTCTGTGTGCATGTGTGTTTATGATGTGTCTGCAGAACAAAACATGCTACAACACATAGAGGTCGGGAAACAACTTTTGAGTCAATTCTCTCCTTCCACCTTTACGTGGGTTTCAGAGAGAGCTCAGGACATCCATAAAGCTTGCATGCCAAGCACTTTGCCCCAGAAGCCATCTCAAGGGCCCCTCTTCACCTTATTTTGTGAGACAGGTTATATCACTGAACCTGGACCTCATCCAATCAGATAGGCTCGCCTCCCAGTGACCTTTGGAATCTGCCTGTCTCTCACTGTCCCTAACCAGGATTACAGATGTTAAACATGCTAGGCTTTCACGTGGGTGCTGGGAATTCAAACTCAGGTCTTCAGGCTTGTAAACAGACAGGTCACCAATACAGGAATTTCCCCAGACCCTAAGACCTTCACTTACAGATTCTCCTGTCTCCAATTCCCAGGTTGGATTTTAAATGTTCACATCACCAAAACATAAGTATGCAATGTGGTGGGTTTGTTGATGAAATATTTTATATTGTAAATGTTCATTAAAATACATTTTTGTACCCAATACATGCATACAATTCCTACTCATTATCTTTAAAAAAAAACAAAAACGTGGAATCCAGGTATGGTGGCACACATTTGTGATTCCACCAATCAGCTTCTGGAGGCAAGAAGATAGTGAGTTCTAGGCTAGACTCATCTACACAGTAAGACCTTCTCTAGAAAAAGAAAAAAGAAAAAGAAAAAAAAAACCTCAAGGACAAGCCTTTGCGGCCACTGTGTTTGCCCATGCTTGCAATCCTGAGTGTGAGGGCTAATCTGGACTGCACAGGAAGTTCCAAACTAGCCAGGGCACAAAGTAGGTTACTGTCTCAAAAAAAAGGAATATAAATGATGATAAATGTGAAAAATCAGTAGTGAAAATCTCTTGCATTTGCAGCTGATTACAAAATGATGGTAGTTACTTTAGAAAACTTTCTTAAGAACACAGGTCTCATCAATTACCCCAATCTTGCCTGTAACTAATAATATTCCTGCCTCAGCTTCCTGACTAGGAGTGCAGCCATATGCCCTATGCTCAGTCATTGCTGCAGTTAAAAACCAATAAAGCGCTCTTTCCCATCTTGCATGATGGCAGATAAAAGGGGTGAAAAGCCCGACACAAAAGAGAAGAAACCTGCGGCCAAGAAAGCTGGCGGTGATGTCAGTGCCGCCAAAAAGAGTGACCCTAAGGTTAAAAAGACCAAGAAGGGGAAGCCCCACTTTAGGCGGAACCTTGTCCTGGTTAGAGGAATTGGCAGGTACTCCCAATCTGCTATGTATTCCAGAAAGGCCTTGTACAAAAAAAAAGTACTCAGCTGCAAAAACCAAGGTTGAAAAGAAGAAGAAAAAGGAGAAGGTCTTTGCTACTGTCACAAAACCGGGTAGTGGTGACAAGAACGGCTGTCGGTATCCGTGTGGTGAAGCTTCAAAAAATGCCCAGGTATTATCCTACTGAAGATGTGCCTCGGAAGCTGCTGAGCCATGGCAAAAAGCCCTTCAGTCAGCATGTGAGAAGGCTTCGGGCCAGCATCACTCCTGGGACCGTCCTCATCATCCTCACCGGGCGCCACAGGGGCAAGAGAGTGGTTTTCCTGAAGCAGCTGGCCAGCGGCTTGCTACTTGTGATTGGACCTCTTGCCCTCAACAGAGTTCCTCTGCGAAGAACACACCAGAAATTTGTCATCGCCACCTCTACAAAAGTTGATATCAGCAAGGTTAAAATCCCTAAACACCTGACTGACGCTTACTTCAAGAAGAAGCAGCTGTGCAAGCCGAGGCACCAGGAGGGGGAGATCTTCGACACCAAGAAGGAGAAATATGAGATTACAGAGCAGCGAAAGGCTGATCAGAAAGCTGTGGACTCTACCTGCGATCTCAGTTCTCTCTAACAAACGGGATGTATCCTCACAAACTGGTTTTCTAAATTGCTAGCAACCTAATTAACTTCATGTGCAAAAAAAAAAAAAAAAAATAATAATAATAATAATAATAATAATAATAATAATAAATAAAGCTAAATACAAACATTTAAAAACCAAATAATAACCCAAATACTTGTTTTGAGAACTACTGCGTGCAACAGTATCTTGAGAAAGCTGGGACAAAAATATCCTAAAGTGGGACTGTGGATGGCTCAGTTCATAAGTTTGATCTCCAGCACATCATGAACTGAGTTGGTGATATGGTCCAATCATCTCAGCACTCAGAAGGTGGAGGCCGGAGGATCAAAAATTCAAGATTATCTTCGACTACCTGGTAAATTGGAGCCTTATGAGTCTTAGAAAAATTAACAAGCAAAAGGAATGTAGTATAAGGAATCAAGGAGGCTGATAAATAATGAAAAATCTATTCTCACCCACCCATTCAACAAACACACCTACCTAGACATCACTTTAGGAACCAGTGATTTACAAAAGAATCAAGAATCGCCCCCTGGCCTTGGGAGCACCTACATTACAGCCTGTTCATGAGCAGCCTATATTTCAGTCTGGTACAAACAAGAAAGATAGACACAGAGGTGATGTAAAAGGAGAAAAACAGAACTACTGCATGCATACACAGAGAAAAATGGTGGCCAACTATCTGAGATTATGAGAATCAACCCTTATTCTAGACTTCACACAAGCTTGTGAAGCTACTTCGGGATTTCAGAGAATCCTATCCCACATCCAGCTCTTACCTGGAAGCCAGAAGTCCAGACGGTGGGGAAGTGAAGTCAGACAGGGTACCATTAGAGAAACGAAAGATGGAGAAGCTGCCCCCCACTATTACATCTCCAGGACGGTCAAAGCGAGGTCTCTGCCTTGGCAACAGCCAGGCTCTTGGTGCAGAAAAGGCAGACCCAGAGAGACAGCCAAACAGAACAGGAAGGAGAGTACACAGCCACATGCCTGCTGGGGGCCAGACAGCCAGTGACAGGACAGCCCCACATGGGGCAGCGGCTAGCAGTGAAGGGGGCTTTAATCTGGGAGATTGCCCTTGATCAAGGACCTCAGGCTAAGACCACACTGGGGGCTCTAGGCTTGGAGGCTGTGGGGAGAATACTGATCGGGAGGTGGTGGAGGTGGGTGGCCTCTAAATGTCAGTCATTAAAAGTTTTATCCCCTCCTCCTGAGGCTTCATGGCCTCTCTGCATCTAAGGCCACAGCACTGGGCATCATCTACAGACTACAGGAAGGGTGACAACAGGTCTGACTGTCTCCTGCGGGACTTGCAAATGCAGGTACAGCTGTGCTCAGGGCACTGTTTTGTAGAGAGACCCAGGTAATTACAAGAAGCAAATACCCGAGTAGTTAAAATGGAATATTTGTTTCACACTCTATGTTCTGGGTGATCTTTGCTGCTCCTTAAGGAATTCTTAGAGTGGTTTGTCATGGATAATTTGGACATACAAACAACCAACCAGTAGAAAACAAAAAATATCCATGTCTTTGTAGAGTCATGAAAAATCCTCCCAAGTGACTGAGCCTTTTTTCCATCATTTGAAAACAGATCCCAAGGCTGCCACAATGGTTTTCAGGTAAAAATCACTTGATACACAAACCTGATGACCAGTGTATGATCCTAAGAACCCACATAGAGGTAGAAGGAGAGGACCAACTCTACAAAGTTGTCCTCTGACTCCACACACCAGCCATGGCGCACACATACACACACACACACACACACACACACACACACACACACACACTTTACACATACAAAAAAAGATATATTCAAGTAATAAGACAAATCCTAAACTCTATTACTCCAACAGATGAGTATAATTTTCTAACATAATAATAATTCCCACACCAAAGCCTAAAATGGAGCCAAAAAACGATGGCTCAGCACCTTAGCAAGTAATGGCTGTCTGAGGATCCTCATGAAATGTACAAGTCCTAGGTTATGAGAGAAAAGAACTGACTTCTCAAACTTATCCTCTGACCTCCATATAGTGCTTTGGCACTTGCATGGCCAAAAACGTAGATGGGAACATGCACACACAACTCTATCAATCAATAAATGTGAAAAATTAAAAACAGATAAATAAAAACCAGCAATTCTCCAGTTTACTGATATTTCAGCCTATGTTTATTGAACTTTCACTTTCAATGTTTGATAATGGAAGTTCACACTCTGTAATTGATACATAATACTTTATTAATACAAGCTTTATTGAGACATAATTCACATACTGAACAGTTCATCCATTTACATGAAGCAACGTTATTTTATGTTTTTCCTTTTTATTGAGAAATTTTTTTATTCATTCCACATACCAACCAGAGATCCTCCCTCATCTCTCCTCCCACTCCCTCCCAGCTGTTCCCCCCCACACACAGCACACTCCACAAATACTCACCTGAAAAGGTATGGCCTCCCATGGGGAGTCTGGTACATTCAGCTGAGGCAGGTCCAAGCCTCTCCTCCATGATCAAGGCTGTGCAAGGTGTCCCACCATAGGCAATTGGCTCCAAAAAGCCAGTTCGTGCACCAGGGATAGATTCTATTCCCATTGTCAGGGGCCCCTCTAACAGACCAAGCTACACAACTGTCTTGCCCATGCTTTGAGCCCAGTCCCATGCAGACTCCACAGCTATCAATCCAAAGTTCATGATCCCACTAGCTTGGGTCCCTTGTAGCTGTAAGTCTCCCCATCATGGTCTTGATGCACCTTGCTCGTAGAATTCCTCAACTCTTTCTTAGACTGGACTTCAGAGCTTGGCCTGTTGCTTGGCCATGGCTCTCTGCATCTGTTTCCATCAGTTACTGGATGAAGGCTCTATGATGACAGTTAGGGTATTAACCAATCTAATCACCTGAATAGGCCAGCTCAGGCACCTCCTCCACCACTGCTAGTAATCTAAATTTGGGACATCCCTGTAGATTCCTGGGAATTTCCCTAGCAGAAGGTTTCTCCTATTCCAGTGAAGGGCTCCCTCTATCAAGAAATCTCGGGGGCCACAGAAGCAGGCAGGCAGAGCTGCTGGGCGGTGGCCGCAATTGTAATAAAAACCAGAAACTGAGCTACCACCCACTGAGGAGTTAATGAAAACAAGCTCCTAATCAAGAGCTTGGAACAGGGACTCCTTTAATCCCAACAATGGGGAAGGACCATCTCCGTGGGACAAGACCAGAACGGATCTGCACACCGTCTAAGGCCAACCCAGGGCCCAGCTGCTGATCCTGGGAAACCCAACAACTTGGAGGTGTTGCTGAGACTGCCCTACTCAGCTGAAATTCATCCAGGAGAGGAATCAGAAACCTACAGTTTGCAGTCTGAGGAAACATGAACAGCTAAGAAGTTGATGAATGAGCAAAACGTGACCTGAGAACACAAAAGAAGGCACCTCCCAGGTCACCAGAATCCTATGTATACACTTCACCTACTGAGAACAGATAAGCTCCCATCTCCAGACTGGCAGATCAGGTCTCTAACTCCTAGGCCCTATCTATTGGAGTCCCAGCGACCAGACAGCTATCTTTCCCTACTCCCCCACAAACAAAAAAAAAAAAAAAAAAAACTAACCCCTACAAACCTAACAACCACTGAGACCATAAGTACACCCTACACCAACCGGGAACAACTGCTCCCAGAGACAGAACCCACTAACACTGATTTGACTAAGCTGATCCTGAAGAAACAGAGCCCAACAGCACCAATTTAACAAAGAAATCCTACTGAACCAAGACTAACAATTAGAACAAGAGAGGCACCTTCAGACACAGACACTGCCTGCACCGAACAGAGGAAGAGATGACTAGATGCCAGAGCAAAAACACAGGCAACATGAAGACCTATATGACAACATCACAACCTAGTGATTCTACACCTACAAGACCTGAACATACCAAGGCAGAAGAAACAGAAGAAATCAACCCTAAAAATGACTTTAAGAAAATGATAGAGGCTTTTAAAGAAGAAATGAAAAACTCCCTTAAAGAGGAAATAAAGGATTGGGGATTTAGCTCAGTGGTAGAGTGCTTGCCTGGCAAGCTCAAGGCCCTGGGTTCAATCCTCAGCTTTAAAAAAAAAAGAGGAAATAAAAAATTACCTTAAAGAGGAAATAAATAATTCCCTTAAAGAGGAAATGAAAAACTCCATTAAAGAGGAAGTGAAAAACTCCCTTAGAGAGGAAATAAAAACTTCCCTTAAAGAGGAAATGAAAAACTCCCTTATAGAGTAAATAAAAAATTCCCTTAAAGAAATGAAAGAAAAAACAAACAAAAAATTGGAAGAAATCAAAGAAAGCCAAGAAAAAGTAATTAAACACATGAAGGAAACAATCCAATATCTGAAAAATGAAATTGAGACAATAAAGAAAACACAAACTGAGGGAATGCTAGAAATAGAAATCCTGACTAAATGAACAGGAACTACAGAAACAAGTATAACCAACCGAATGCAAGAGATGGAACAGAGAATCTCAGACAGTGAAGACACAATAGAGAAAATAGATGTATCCATCAAAGAAAACACTAAAGACAAAAAAGTCATAACACAAAATATCCAAGAAATTTGGGACACCATGAAAAGACCAAACCTAAGAATAATAGGGATAGAAGAAGGAGAAGAATACCAACTCAAAGGTACAGAAAACATATTCAACAAAATCATAGAAGAAAACTTTCCTAACCTAAAGAAAGAAATACCTATGAAGATACAAGAAGTTTACAGAACACCAAATAAGCTGGATCAAAAAAAAAAAAAAAAAAAAGTCCCCTCGCCACATAATAATCAAAACACTAAACATACAGAACAAAGAAAAAATATTAAGACCAAGTAACATATAAAGGCAAACCCATCAGAATAGCACCAGATTTCTCAATAGAGACTATGAAAGCTAGAAGGTCCTGAACAAATGTTATGCAGACACTAAAGACCACACATGCCAACCCAGACTATTATACCCAGCAAAACTCTCAATCACCATAGATGGAGTAAACAAAATATTCCATGATAAAACCAGATTTAAACAATACCTGTCCACAAACCCAGCCCTACAGAAAGCACAAGAAGGAAAAATCCAACCTAAAGAAGCTAAACATGCCCATGAAAACTCTCGTAATAGATAATCCCTCACCAACAAAAAACAAAGAAGGACAACACAACATGACCAAAAAATAACAGGAACTAACAATCACTGGTCATCCTTCCATATCAATGGTCCCAACTCACCTATAAAAAGACACAAACTAACAGAATGGATAAGAAAACAAGATCCATCCTTCTGCTGCATACAAGAAATACACCTTAACTTCAAAGACAGACATTACCTCAGAGTAAAGGGCTGGGAAAAGGCCTTCCAAGCAAATGGACCTAAGAAACAAGGTGGTGTAGCTATCCTAATATCTAATAAAATAGACTTCAAACTAAAATCAGTCAAAACAGATCAGGATGGACATTATATATTTATCAAAGGAAAAATACACCAAGATGAAGTCTCGATCCTGAACATTTATGCCCCAAATACAAAGGCACCCACATTCATAAAAGAAACATTACTAAAGCTTAAAACGCACATCAAACCCCACACATTAGTAGTAGAAGATTTCAACACACCATTCTCACCAAAAGACAGATCTACCAGACTGAAACTCAACAAAGAAATAAAGGACCTAACAGATGTTATGACTCAAATGGACTTAATAGATATATACAGAATATTCCATCCTAACACACCCCATGGAACCTTCTCAAAAACTGACCACATGCTTGGTCAAAAAACAAATCTCAACAGATGCAAAAACATTAGAATAACCTCCTGTACTCCACAAAATTGAAAAATCTGAAAGAAATGGACAATTTTCTGGATAGATACCACATGCCAAAGTTAAATCAAGACCATACAAACCATTTAAATAGAACAATAACACCTAAAGAAATAGAAACAGTCATCAAAAGTCTCCCAACCAAAAAAAGCCCGAACCAGATGGTTTCAGTGCAGAATTATACCAGACTTTCAAAGAAGAACTAATACCAATACTCTTCAAATTATTCCACACAATAGAAACAGAAGAAACACTACCAAACTCTTTCTATGAAGCTACAACTACCCTGATACCCAAACCAAACAAAGATGCAACAAAGAAAGAGAATTACAGACCAATGTCCCTCATGAACACTGATGCAAAAATACTAAACAAAATATTGGCAAACCAAATCCAAGAATACATCAAAAAAATTATCCATCATGATCAAGTAGGTTTCATCCCAGGGATGTAAGGATGGTTCAACATATGAAAATCTGTCAATGTAATAGACCATATAAACAAACTGAAAGAAAAAAACCACATGATCATTTCATTAGATGCTGAAAAAGCCTTTGACAAAATCCAACACCCCTTCATGATAAAGGTCTTAGAGAGATCAGGAATACAAGGAACATTCATAAACATAATAAAGGCAATTTACAGCAAGCCAACAGCCACGATCAAATTAAACGGAGAGAAACTCAAAGCAGTTCCACTAAAATCAGGAACAAGACAAGGCTGTCCACTCTCCCCATATTTATTCAATATAGTACTAAAAGTTCTAGCTAGAGCAATAAGACAACAAAAAGAGATCGAAGGAATACAAATTGGAAAGGAAAAAGTCAAACTTTCACTATTTGCAGACAGATATGATAGTATACATGAGTGACCCAAAAAATTCTACCAGGGAACTCCTACAGCTGATAAACTCCTTCAGTAAAGTGGCAGGATACAAGATCAACTCAAAAAAGTCAGTAGTTCTCTATACACAAATGATAAAAGGGCTGAAAAAGAAGTCAGAGAAACATCACCCTTTACAATAGCCACAAATAATATAAAATACCTTGAGATAACACTAACTAAACAAGTGAAGGACCTTTTTGATAAGAACTTTGAATCTCTAAAGAAAGAAATTGAAGAAGATGTCAGAAAATGGAGGGATAGCCCATGCTCATGGATAGGTAAGACTAACATAGTAAAAATGGCAATCTTACCATAAGCAATCTACAGATTCAATACAATCCCCATTAAAATCCCAACACAATTCTTCACAGACTTGGAAAGAAAAATACTCAACTTCATATGGAAAAACAAAAGACCCAGGATAGCTGAAAGGATCCTGTATGATAAAGCAACCTCTGGAGGCATCACCATCCCTGACCTCAAGCTCTACTTTAGAGCTATAGTAATAAAAAAACAGCTTGGTACTGGTATAAAAACTGACATATGGACCAATGGAATCGAATTGAAGACCCTGACATTAATCCACACACATATGAACACCTGATTTTTGACAAAGAAGCCAAAACTATACAATGGAAAAAAGAAAGCATCTTCAACAAATGGTGCTGGCATAACTGGATGTCAATATGTAAAAGATTACAAATAGATCCATATCTGTCAACATGCACAAAACTCAAGTCCAAGTAGATCAAAGGCCTCAACATAAATTCAGTTACACTAAATTTAATAGAAGAGAAAGTAGGAAGTACTCTTGAGCTCATTGGCACCAGAGATCACTTCCTAAATATAACACCAACAGCACAAACACTGAGCACAACAATTAATAAGTGGGACCTCTTGAAACTGAGAAGCTTTTGCAGGGCAAAAGATACGGTCAATAAGACAAAAAGACAGCCTACATAATGGGAAAATATCTTTACCAACCCCACATCTGACAGAGGATTGATCTCCACAGTATATAAAGAACTCAAGAAATTAGACATCAAAATACTGAACAATCCAATTAAAAAATGGGCTAAAGAACTAAACAGAGAATACACAAAACAAGAATCACAAATGGCTGAAAGACATTTAAAGAAATGCTCAACATCCTTAATCATCAGAGAAATGCAAATCAAAACGACTCTGAGATACCACCTTACACCTGTCAGAATGGCTATGATCAAAAACACTAATGACAGTCAATGTTGGAGAGGATGCAGAGCAAAGGGAACACTGACCCACTGTTGGTGGGAATGCAAACTTGTACAACCACTGTGGAAGTCAGTATGGCGGTTTCTCAGAAAATTGGGAACGAACTACCTCAAGACCCAGCCATACCACTCTTGGGTATACCCAAGGAATGCTCAACTGTACCACAAAGATACATGCTCAACTATGTTCATAACAGTATTATTTGTAATAGCCAGAACCTGGAAACAACCTAGATGCCCATCAACTGAAGAATGGATTAAGAAAATATGGTACATATACACAATGGAGTACTACTCAGCAGAGAAAAACAATGACAGCATGAAATTTGCAGGCAAATGGATGGAACTAGAAAAAAAACATCCTGAGTGAGGTAACCCAAACCCAGAAGGACAAACATGGTATGTACACTCACTCATGAGTGGATTCTAGATAGAAAGCAAAGAACAGACTGCAACCCACAGAACCATAAGGCTATATATATGGCATGTGGGACCCTAGGATGACTGTTGCTTATAGTAAAATTTGGTTTTACTCAATTACTGAGCAAGCCTCAATGAAACATTTCACTATTAAGGTAAGAATTTATACTGTATCAAGCTGATAATAGAAAAATTAATTAATTAATTGATCTAAAAAAAGAAAACAGAAAAGAAAAATTTGAACTATTAAAAAAACATATTTGGCTAAAGCAAAAGGGGAAACTAGGGGCTCATCATTCCTCTCCAATCTGGTGTCGGTGTGGGCCCAGAGTTCTGTATGTTTGAGAACTTGTCACCCAGACACCTAGGAGATTAAGGATAACACTGAAGATCACTGACCTCCATTTATTAACAGTAGCATGCCAGCTAAGTGTTTTCATTCTCACAATCCTATTCAAGCTAGAGCAGTACCTACTTCTCAGGACAATGAAATTCCTCATTGGGTTTCTGAGAGCTGAGTGTGCCCTGTGGCTGCAGCTGAAGCCCAACATGGCAGAATCCTATTGGGCCTTTGTGAAAACCTCTCCCCTTCTGATGCCAATGGGGATTGAAATCCCAGTAGGGCCATCTTTGGCAAGCAT